>NC_092174.1:49336172-49636172 GCF_045791955.1 Oncorhynchus clarkii lewisi
CCACGGACAGACAATATAGGTAGAGGTAACCATTTAATACCTTAGGAAATGAGAACCTTTCTGGTGAACAGAACAGATGCAAACAGTTTATCCATTCACATTAATCGGTGGGAGGGAGATGGAGAGCTGTGTTAGAGTGGTCTAATTGCAGTGCATTTGTATTCAGACCCCTTGACTTTTCCTACATTTTGCTACGTTACAGCCTTATTCTTTTCAAATGTATTACAAAGAAAATACTGAAATATCACATTTACATAAGTATTCAGACCCTTTACTCAGTACTTTGTTGAAGCACCTTTGGCAACGATTACAGCCTCAAGTTTGCCAGTCCCTGCCACTTAAAAACATCCCCACAGCATGATGCTGCCACCACCATGATTCCCTGTAGGGATGGTGCCAGGTCTCCTTCAGAAGGGACGCTTGGTATTTAGGCAAAAAGAGTTCAATCTTGATTTCATCAGACCAGAGAATCTTGTTTCTCATGGTCTGAGTACTTTAGGTGCCTTTTGGCAAACTCCAAGTGGGCTGTCATGTGCCTTTTACTGAGGAGTGGCTTTCGTCTGGCCACTCTACAATAGAGGCCTGATTGGTGGAGTGCTCAGCTTGGCTGAGCTTGGCCGGGCAGCCAGCTCTAGGAAGAGTCTTGGTGGTTCCAAACTTTTTCCATTTAAGAATGATGGAGGCCACTGTGTTCTCGGGGACCTTTAATGCTGTAGATATGTTTTGGTACCCTTGCCCAGATCGGTGCTTCGACACAATCCTGTCTCGGAGCTCAATGGACAATTCCTTACAACTCATGGCTTGGTTTTTGCTCTGACACGCACTGTCAACATCCAACATCAAGGATGATCAATGGAAACAGGGTGTACTAGACCTCAATTTCTAAACCTGTTGACCCTTTGTCATTATGGTGTATTGTGGAGATTGAAGAGTTACATTAAATTACATTTAATCCATTTTTAGAAAAAGGCTGTAACGTAATTGTTTGTTGTACTTTTTGAATGCACTGTACATAGGGCAGGAGGGAGGAGGCCAGGGAGGTAGTGGAGGGAGGAGGCCAGGGAGGTAGTGGAGGGAGGAGGCCAGGGAGGTAGTGGAGGGAGGTAGGGAGGTAGAGGAGGGAGGTAGAGAGGTAGTGGAGGGAGGAGGCCAGGGAGGTAGTGGAGGGAGGAGGCCAGGGAGGTAGTGGAGGGAGGAGGCCAGGGAGGTAGTGGAGGGAGGAGGCCAGGGAGGTAATGGAGGGACGAGGCCAGGGAGGTGGTGGAGGGACGAGGCCAGGGAGGTGGTGGAGGGAGGTAGAGAGGTAATGGAGGGAGGTAGAGAGGTAGTGGAGGGAGGTAGGGAGGTAGAGAGGTAATGGATGGAGGTAGAGAGGTAGTGGAGGGAGGAGGCCAGGGAGGAAGTGGAGGGAGGTAGAGAGGTAGTGGAGGGAGGAGGCCAGGGAAGTAGTGGAGGGAGGTAGAGAGGTAGTGGAGGGAGGAGACCAGTGAGGTAGTGGAGGGACGAGGCCAGGGAGGTAGTGGAGGGACGAGGCCAGGGAGGTAGTGGAGGGACGAGGCCAGGGAGGTAGTGGAGGGACGAGGCCAGGGAGCTAGTGGAGGGACGAGGCCAGGGAGGTAGTGGAGGGACGAGGCCAGGGAGGTAGTGGAGGGACGAGGCCAGGGAGGTAGTGGAGGGACGAGGCCAGGGAGGTAGTGGAGGGACGAGGCCAGGGAGGTAGTGGAGGGAGGTAGGGAGGTAGAGGAGGGAGGTAGAGAGGTAATGGAGGGAGGAGGCCAGGGAGATAGTGGAGGGAGGTAGAGAGGTAGTGGAGGGAGGAGGCCAGGGACGTAGTGGAGGGAGGAGGACAGGGAGGTAGTGGAGGGAGGAGGCCAGGGAGGTAGTGGAGGGAGGTAGAGAGGGAGGAGGCCAGGGAGGAAGTGGAGGGAGGTAGAGAGGTAGTGGAGGGAGGTGGCCAGGGACGTAGTGGAGGGAGGAGGCCAGGGAGGTAGTGGAGGGAGGTAGAGAGGTAGTGGAAGGAGGAGGCAAGGGAGGTAGTGGAGGGAGGTAGAGAGGTAGTGGAGGGAGGAGGCCAGGGAGGTAGTGGAGGGAGGTAGGGAGGTAGAGAGGTAGTGGAGGAAGGAGGCGAGGGAGGTAGTGGAGGGAGGTAGAGAGGTAGTGGAGGGAGGAGGCCAGGGAGGTAGTGGAGGGAGGAGGCCAGGGAGAAAGTGGAGGGAGGTAGAGAGGTAGTGGAGGGAGGTGGCCAGGGACGTAGTGGAGGGAGGAGGCCAGGGAGGTAGTGGAGGGAGGTAGAGAGGTAGTGGAGGGAGGGGGCAAGGGAGGTAGTGGAGGGAGGTAGAGAGGTAGTGGAGGGAGGAGGCCAGGGAGGTAGTGGAGGGAGGAGGCCAGGGAGGTAGTGGAGGGAGGAGGCCAGGGAGGTAGTGGAGGGAGGTAGAGAGGTAGTGGAGGGAGGAGGCCAGGGAGGTAGTGGAGGGAGGTAGAGTGGTAGTGGAGGGAGGAGGCCAGGGAGGTAGTGGAGGGAGGTAGAGTGGTAGTGGAGGGAGGAGGCCAGGGAGGTAGTGGAGGGAGGTAGAAAGGTAGTGGAGGAAGGAGGCCAGGGAGGTAGTGGAGGGAGGTAGAGAGGTAGTGGAGGGAGGAGGCCAGGGAGGTAGAAAGGTAGTGGAGGGAGGAGGCCAGGGAGGTAGTGGAGGTAGGTAGAGAGGTAGTGGAGGGAGGCGGCCAGGGACGTAGTGGAGGGAGGAGGCCAGGGAACTAGTGGAGGGAGGAGGCCAGGGAGGTAGAGAGGTAGTGGAGGGAGGAGGCCAGGGAGGTAGAGAGGTAGTGGAGGGAGGAGGCCAGGGAGGTAGAGAGGTTGTGGAGGGAGGAGGCCATGGAGGTAATGGAGGGAGGAGGCCAGGGAGGTAGAGAGGTAGTGGAGGGAGGAGGCCAGGGAGGTAGAGAGGTAGTGGAGGGAGGCCAGGGAGGTAGAGAGGTAGTGGAGGGAGGAGGCCAGGGAGGTAGAGAGGTAGTGGAGGGAGGAGTCCGGTGAGGTAGTGGAGGGAGGAGGTGGAGGAGGACAGGGAGGTAGTGGAGGGAGGAGGCCAAGAAGGTGGTGGAGAGAGGCCAGGGAGGTAGTGGAGGGAGGAGATGGAGGAGGACAGGAAGGTGGTGGAGAGAGGAGGCCAGGGAGGTAGTGGAGGGAGGAAGCCAGGGAGGTAGTGGAGGGAGGTAATAGAGGGACGAGGCCAGGGAGGTAGTGGAGGGAGGAGGCCAGGAAGGTAGTGGAGGGAGGAGGCCAGGGAGGTAGCAGATGGAGGTAGTAGAGGGAGAGGGCCAGGGAGGCAGTGGAGGGACGAGGCCAGGGAGGTAGTGGAGGGACGAGGCCAGGGAGGTAGTGGAGGGACGAGGCCAGGGAGGTAGTGGAGGGACGAGGCCAGGGAGGTAGTGGAGGGAGGTAGGGAGGTAGAGGAGGGAGGTAGAGAGGTAATGGAGGGAGGAGGCCAGGGAGATAGTGGAGGGAGGTAGAGAGGTAGTGGAGGGAGGAGGCCAGGGACGTAGTGGAGGGAGGAGGCCAGGGAGGTAGTGGAGGGAGGTAGAGAGGTAGTGGAGGGAGGAGGCCAGGGAGGTAGTGGAGGGAGGTAGAGAGGGAGGAGGCCAGGGAGGAAGTGGAGGGAGGTAGAGAGGTAGTGGAGGGAGGTGGCCAGGGACGTAGTGGAGGGAGGAGGCCAGGGAGGTAGTGGAGGGAGGTAGAGAGGTAGTGGAGGGAGGAGGCCAGGGAGGTAGTGGAGGGAGGTAGGGAGGTAGAGAGGTAGTGGAGGAAGGAGGCGAGGGAGGTAGTGGAGGGAGGTAGAGAGGTAGTGGAGGGAGGAGGCCAGGGAGGTAGTGGAGGGAGGAGGCCAGGGAGGTAGTGGAGGGAGGAGGCCAGGGAGGAAGTGGAGGGAGGTAGAGAGGTAGTGGAGGGAGGTAGAGAGGTAGTGGAGGGAGGTGGCCAGGGAAGTAGTGGAGGGAGGAGGCCAGGGAGGTAGTGGAGGGAGGTAGAGAGGTAGTGGAGGGAGGGGGCAAGGGAGGTAGTGGAGGGAGGTAGAGAGGTAGTGGAGGGAGGAGGCCAGGGAGGTAGTGGAGGGAGGAGGCCAGGGAGGTAGTGGAGGGAGGTAGAGAGGTAGTGGAGGGAGGAGGCCAGGGAGGTAGTGGAGGGAGGTAGAGTGGTAGTGGAGGGAGGAGGCCAGGGAGGTAGTGGAGGGAGGTAGAAAGGTAGTGGAGGAAGGAGGCCAGGGAGGTAGTGGAGGGAGGTAGAGAGGTAGTGGAGGGAGGAGGCCAGGGAGGTAGAAAGGTAGTGGAGGGAGGAGGCCAGGGAGGTAGTGGAGGTAGGTAGAGAGGTAGTGGAGGGAGGCGGCCAGGGACGTAGTGGAGGGAGGAGGCCAGGGAACTAGTGGAGGGAGGAGGCCAGGGAGGTAGAGAGGTAGTGGAGGGAGGAGGCCAGGGAGGTAGAGAGGTAGTGGAGGGAGGAGGCCAGGGAGGTAGAGAGGTTGTGGAGGGAGGAGGCCATGGAGGTAATGGAGGGAGGAGGCCAGGGAGGTAGAGAGGTAGTGGAGGGAGGAGGCCAGGGAGGTAGAGAGGTAGTGGAGGGAGGCCAGGGAGGTAGAGAGGTAGTGGAGGGAGGAGGCCAGGGAGGTAGAGAGGTAGTGGAGGGAGGAGTCCGGTGAGGTAGTGGAGGGAGGAGGTGGAGGAGGACAGGGAGGTAGTGGAGGGAGGAGGCCAAGAAGGTGGTGGAGAGAGGAGGCCAGGGAGGTAGTGGAGGGAGGAAGCCAGGGAGGTAGTGGAGGGAGGTAATAGAGGGACGAGGCCAGGGAGGTAGTGGAGGGAGGAGGCCAGGAAGGTAGTGGAGGGAGGAGGCCAGGGAGGTAGCAGATGGAGGTAGTAGAGGGAGAGGGCCAGGGAGGCAGTGGAGGGAGGAGGTGGAGGAGGCCAGGGAGGTAGTGGAGGGAGGAGGCCAGGGAGGTAGTGGAGGGAGGAGGCCAGGGAGGTAGTGGAGGGAGGAGGCCAGGGAGGTAGTGGAGGGAGGAGGCCAGGGAGGTAGTGGAGGGAGGAGGCCAGGGATGTAGAGAGGTAGTGGAGGGACGAGGCCAGCGAGGTAGTGGAGGGAAGAGGCCAGGGAGGTAGAGAGGTAGTGGAGGGAGGAGGCCAGGAAGGTGGTGGAGGGAGGAGGTCAGGGAGGTGGTGGAGGGAGGAGGTCAGGGAGGTAGTGGATGGAGGAGGCCAGGGAGGTAGTGGAGGGAGGTAGTGGAGGGAGGAGGACAGGGAGGTAGTGGAGGGAGGTAGTAGAGGGACGAGGCCAGGGAGGTAGTGGAGGGAGGAGGCCAGGGAGGTAATGGAGGGAGGTAGTAGAGGGACGAGGCGAAAGAGGTAGTGGAGGGAGGTAGTAGAGGGACCAGGCCAGGTAGGTAGTGGAGGGAGGTAGTAGAGGGACGAGGCCAGGTAGGTAGTGGAGGGAGGTAGTAGAGGGACGAGGCCAGGGAGGTAGTGGAGGGAGGAGGCCAGGGAGGTAGTGGAGGGAGGAGGCCAGGGAGGTAGTGGAGGGAGGAGGTGGAGGAGGCCAGGAAGGTGGTGGAGGGAGGAGGTGGAGGAGGCCAGGAAGGTGGTGGAGGGAGGAGGCCAGGGAGGTAGTGGAAGGAGGAGGTGGAGGTAGAGAGGTGGTGGAGGTAGAGAGGTAGTGGAGGGAGGAGGCCAGGAAGGTAGTAGAGGGAGGAGGCCAGGGAGGTAGTGGAGGGAGGAGGCCATGGAGGTAGTGGAGGCCAGGGAGGTAGTGGAGGGAGGAGGTGGAGGACAGCGAGGTAGTGGAGGGAGGACGCCAGGGAGTTAAAACAATTTTTTTATTATACCCAACTCCAGTCCCCCCAACAGCATGTTATTATTGGTAGGTAGAGGGGTAGTGTCCCCAACAGCATGTTATTATTGGTAGGTAGAGGGGTAGTGTCCCCAACAGCATGTTATTATTGGTAGGTAGAGGGGTAGTGTCCCCAACAGCATGTTATTATTGGTAGGTAGAGGGGTAGTGTCCCCAACAGCATGTTATTATTGGTAGGTAGAGGGGTAGTGTCCCCAACAGCATGTTATTATTGGTAGGTAGAGGGGTAGTGTCCCCAACAGCATGTTATTATTGGTAGGTAGAGGGGTAGTCCCCCCAACAGCATGTTATTATTGGTAGGTAGAGGGGTAGTCCCCCCAACAGCATGTTATTATTGGTAGGTAGAGGGGTAGTGTCCCCAACAGCATGTTATTATTGGTAGGTAGAGGGGTAGTGTCCCCAACAGCATGTTATTATTGGTAGGTAGAGGGGTAGTGTCCCCAACAGCATGTTATTATTGGTAGGTAGAGGGGTAGTGTCCCCAACAGCATGTTATTATTGGTAGGTAGAGGGGTAGTGTCCCCAACAGCATGTTATTATTGGTAGGTAGAGGGGTAGTGTCCCAAACAGCATGTTATTATTGGTAGGTAGAGGGGTAGTGTCCCAAACAGCATGTTATTATTGGTAGGTAGAGGGGTAGTGTCCCCAACAGCATGTTATTATTGGTAGGTAGAGGGGTAGTGTCCCCAACAGCATGTTATTATTGGGAGGTAGAGGGGTAGTGTCCCCAACAGCATGTTATTATTGGTAGGTAGAGGGGTAGTCCCCCCAACAGCATGTTATTATTGGTAGGTAGAGGGGTAGTGTCCCCAACAGCATGTTATTATTGGTAGGTAGAGGGGTAGTGTCCCCAACAGCATGTTATTATTGGTAGGTAGAGGGGTAGTGTCCCCAACAGCATGTTATTATTGGTAGGTAGAGGGGTAGTGTCCCCAACAGCATGTTATTATTGGTAGGTAGAGGGGTAGTGTCCCCAACAGCATGTTATTATTGGTAGGTAGAGGGGTAGTGTCCCCAACAGCATGTTATTATTGGTAGGTAGAGGGGTAGTGTCCCCAACAGCACACAGTTTTGTTGTAGCTCTGGGCAAACACACCCGACTCAACTCATTGAGGGCTTTATGATTAGTTGGCAAGTTGAATCGGGTGTGCTTGTCCGGGGCTACTGGAGGACTGGAGTTGGTAAACACTACAATAGAATATGGTATGATCCAATAATAACACTCTGCGTGTCCTTACCGTTTCCCCCGAGGGTAGTGTCTGACGTATTCTCCAACATCATGAGCAGCTACAGCAATAACCTGAGGGTCATCAGATACCTCCAACAGCCGAGTAAGGATCCTGAGGAGGGAGAACATAACACATAACTAACCCTAACATCAGATACCTCCAACAGCCGAGTAAGGATCCTGAGGAGGGAGAACATATAACTAACGCTAACATCAGATACAGTAGGGCAAAAAAGTATTTAGTCAGCCACCAATTGTGCAAGTTCTCCCACTTAAAAAGATGAGGCCTGTAATTTTCATCATAGGTACACTTCAACTATGACAGACAAAATGAGAAAAAAAATTCCAGAAAATCACATTGTAGGATGTGAAATTGATTTGCAAATTATGATGGAAAATAAGTATTTGGTCAATAACAAAAGTTTATCTCAATATTTTGTTAAATACCCTTTGTTGGTAATGACAGAGGTCAAACGTTTTCTGTATGTCTTCACAAGATTTTCACACACTGTTGCTGGTATTTTGGCCCATTCCTCCATGTAGATCTCCTCTAGAGCAGTGATGTTTTGGGGCTGTTGCTGGGCAACACGGACTTTCAACTCCCTCCAAAGAGGCTATATACAGGGGGTACCGGTACAGAATAAATGTTGAGACTATATACAGGGGTACCGGTACAGAGAAAGGGTGGAGACTATATACAGGGGTACCGGTACAGAGAAAGTGTGGAGACTATATACAGGGGTACCGGTACAGAGAAAGTGTGGAGACTATATACAGGGGTACCGGTACAGAGAAAGTGTGGAGACTATATACAGGGGTACCGGTACAGAGAAAGTGTGGAGACTATATACAGGGGTACCGGTACAGAGAAAGTGTGGAGACTATATACAGGGTGTTACGGTACAGAGTCAATGTGGAGGCTATATACAGGGGGTACCGGTACAGAGTCAATGTGGAGGCTATATACAGGGTGTTACGGTACAGAGTCAATGTGGAGACTATATACAGGGTGTTACGGTACAGAGTCAATGTGGAGGCTATATACAGGGTGTTACGGTACAGAGTCAATGTGGAGGCTATATACAGGGGGTACCGGTACAGAGTCAATGTGGAGGTTATATACATGGGGTATCGGTAAAGAGTCAGTGTGGAGGACATGTACAGGGGTAACCGGTACGGAGTCAGTGTGGAGGTTATATACAGGGGGTACCGGTACAGAGTCCGTGTGGAGGTTATATACAGGCTATTACGGTACAGAGTCAGTGTGGAGGCTATATACAGGGTATTACGGTACAGAGTCAATGTGGAGGCTATATACAGGGGGAACCGGTACAGAGTCAATGTGGAGGCTATATACAAGGTGTTACGGTACAGAGTCAATGTGGAGGCTATATACAGGGTGTTACGGTACAGAGTCAATGTGGAGGCTATATACAGGGTGTTACGGTACAGAGTCAATGTGGAGGCTATACACAGGGAGTACCGGTACAGAGTCAATGTGGAGGCTATATACAGGGGGTACCAGTACAGAGTCAATGTGGAGGCTATATACAGGGGGAACCGGTACAGAGTCAATGTGGAGGCTATATACAGGGGGTACCGGTACAGAGTCAATGTGGAGGCTATATACAGGGGGAACCGGTGCAGAGTCAATGTGGAGGCTATATACAGGGGGTACCGGTACAGAGTCAATGTGGAGGCTATATACAGGGGGTACCGGTACAGAGTCAATGTGGAGGCTATATACAGGGGGAACCGGTGCAGAGTCAATGTGGAGGCTATATACAGGGGGTACCGGTACAGAGTCAATGTGGAGGCTATATACAGGGGGTACCGGTACAGAGTCAATGTGGAGGCTATATACAGGGGGAACCGGTGCAGAGTCAATGTGGAGGCTATATACAGGGGGAACCGGTGCAGAGTCAATGTGGAGGCTATATACAGGGGGTACCGGTACAGAGTCAATGTGGAGGCTATATACAGGGGGTACCGGTACAGAGTCAATGTGGAGGCTATATACAGGGGGAACCGGTGCAGAGTCAATGTGGAGGCTATATACAGGGGGTACCGGTACAGAGTCAATGTGGAGGCTATATACAGGGGGTACCGGTACAGAGTCAATGTGGAGGCTATATACAGGGGGAACCGGTGCAGAGTCAATGTGGAGGCTATATACAGGGGGTACCGGTACAGAGTCAATGTGGAGGCTATATACAGGGGGTACCGGTACAGAGTCAATGTGGAGGCTATATACAGGGGGAACCGGTGCAGAGTCAATGTGGAGGCTATATACAGGGGGAACCGGTGCAGAGTCAATGTGGAGGCTATATACAGGGGGTACCGGTGCAGAGTCAATGTGGAGGCTATATACAGGGGGTACCGGTACAGAGTCAGTGTTAGTTGAGGTAATTTGTACATGTAGGTGGGGGTGAAGTGACTATGCATGGATAATAAACAATGAGTAGCAGTAGTGTACAAAACAAATGGAGGGGAGGGTATTGTGTTTGACCAGATACAATGTTATTTTACAGTAAACAAATTGACAACAGACTTTCAGCACGCTTATAGAGAAGGACATTCAACAAGCAAAGCACTTACACAAATGACTGATGATTGGCTGAGATAAATTGATGACAAAAAGATTGGGGGGGCTGTTTTGTTAGACTTCAGTGCTGCTTTTTCTGCTGGCAAAACTTGTGTGGCTTTACACCCCCTGCTATATTGTGGATAAAGAGTTACCTGTCTAACAGAACACAGAGGGTGTTCTTTAATGGAAGCCTCTCCAACACAATCCAGGTAGAATCAGGAATTCCCCAGGGCAGCTGTCTAGGCACATTACTTTTTTCAATCTTTACTAATGAATTGCCAGTGTCTATGTATGTGGACGACTCAACACTATACATGTTAGCTACTACAGTGACTGAAATGACTGCAACACTTCCGAAAGAGATGCAGTTAGCTTCAGAGTGGGTGGAAAGGAATAAGTTAGTTATAAAATATTTCTAAAACTAAAAGCATTGCATTTGGAACAAAACACTCACTAAACCCTAAACCTCAACTAAATCTTGTAAAAAATTATGTGGAAATTTAGCAATTTGAGTTGACTAAACTGCTTGGAGAAACCCTGGATTGTAAACTGTCATGGTCAAAACATATTGATACAACAGTAGCTAAGATGGGGGAGAAGTCTGTCCATAATAAAGTGCTGCTCAACCTTCTCAACAGCACTGTCAACAATGCAGGTCCTACAGGCCCTAGTTTTGTCGCACCTTGACAACTGTTCAGTAGTGTGGTCAGGTGCCACAAAAAAGGACTTAGGAAAATTGTAATTGGTTCAGAACAGGGCAGTACGGCTGGCCCTTGGGTGTACACAGAGAGCTAATATTAATAATATGCATGTCAATCTCTCCTGGCTCAAAGTGGAAGAGAGCTTGACTTCATCACTAATTGTATTTATGAGCGGTATTGACATGTTGAATGCACCGAGCTGTCTGGCACACAGCTCGGATACTCATGCCCACCCCACAAGACAAGCCACCAGAGGTCTCTTCACAGTCCCCAAGTCCAGAACAGACTGGGAGGCACACAGCACTGCATAGATTCATGACTACATGGGACTCTATTCCACATCAAGTATCTGATGTAAACAGTAAAATTGGATTTAAAAAACAGATAATAACACCTTATGGAACAGTGGGGACTGTGGAGCAGCTCAAACTAAGGCACAGACACACGTACACATGGATTTTGTACTGTATATATGTGGTAGTAGTGGAGTAGGGGCCTCAGGGCACACAGTCTGAATGTATTGTAATGTTTTTAAAATTGTATAAACTGCCTTAATTTTGCTGGACTCCAGGAAGAGTAGCTGCATGAACTAATGGGGAACTGCTGAGCAGTTGCCATACCAGGCGGTGATGCAACCGGTCAGGATGCTCTCGATGGTGCAGCTGTAGAACTTTTTGAGGATCTATGCCACATTTTTTCAGTCTCCTGAGGGGGAAAAGGTTTTGTCGTTTCATCTTCACGACTGTCTTGGTATGTTTGGACCATGATAGATCGTTGGTGATGTGGACACCAAGGAACTTGAAACTCTCGACCCGCTCCACTGCAGCCCCGTCGATGTTAATGGGGGCCGGTTTGGCCCGCCTTTTCCTGTAGTCCACAATCACCTCCATCTTTCTCACGTTGAGGGACAGGTTGTTTTCCTGGCATCACACTGCCAGTTCTCTGACCTCCTCCCTATAGGCTGTCTCTTCGATGTCGGTGATCAGGCCTACCACTGTTGTGTCATCAGCAAACTAAATGATGGTGTTGGAGTCGTGTTTGGCAACACAGTCTTGGGTTAACAGGGAGTACACACCCTTGAGGGGCCCTCCATTTTGACATTTTTTAGCCTATATGGTTGTTAGAAATCCATCTAAAACACCTTAAAACAACACATATCCACTAATCAGGGGCATCATGCACCACACAAATCTGTAGGGGCACAAAGTATGTGTAGTTCTGCGTTAACACAACCCCTAAGTTTAACTTGCTACTTAGCTCAGTAAGTGGCTGAATTAATAAGGTGATGGGGCATCATATTGTGTTAGCTTCCTGCCGTGTTTGAGAAGTCAAAGCCCTTTGGATCAGTACAGCTGCCACTGCTATCTTAATTTCCTTGAATTTTTTCTCCTCTCTGTTCTCAGTCTGTCTGCTCCTCCCCACCTCTTCTCCGTGCAGAGCAGGCAGGCCCGTTGCCCTAGCGACTCCACAAAGACACAGTGTGTAGACGTGCTGCTGGAGAGGCAGTCAAACGTTGTTCATTTGCACAATGTCTCTCGTTCACATTTGTTTGTAAATTTCCAAATTCACCTAAAATAACATTCGGTAGCTCCTACTTATGTATAACTTTATGAGCTGGATAGCCTGTCTTTCCAATTAGTTTATTTTCGTTTGCGCTTATTAGCATATTTAGCTAGCAGCCTCCATGGAAATTCGCTATTACTTGTGCTAATTTTGTTAGCATTCCGGTAATAAACGCCTAAGTGTTTTTTTTTTGGCGCCGCCTTGTGTACTAAGCCGGTAATATCAAAAATCCAGGGGTTAGAGAAGGCTGGTATGATGATATGAACATTTGTATCCCGCCCAAACCTAGTGAGTCTTACTTGAGGAGTTCGTAGTTCTTCTCGTTGAGGCGGACTGCATTCTCACGCCAGAACTTCTCTGACTTGTGGACCGGGCTCCACTCCAGGCGACCGGACTTCAGCTCCGAACTGTACTCATCAAACGAACTGAGAGGGAGACACAGGAGGCGGCACACAGAGGGAGAGGGAGAGAAAGAGGGAGACCGAGAGAGAGAGAAAAAAAGAGGGAGACCGAGAGAGAGAGAGAAAAAAGAGGGAGACCGAGAGAGAGAGAGAAAAAAGAGGGAGACCGAGAGAGAGAGAAAAAGAGGGAGACCGAGAAAAAGTTGGAGACCGAGAGAGAGAGAGAAAAAGAGGGAGACCGAGAGAGAGAGAGAAAAAGAGGGAGACCGAGAGAGAGAGAGAAAAAGAGGGAGACCGAGAGAGAGAGAGAAAAAAGAGGGAGACCGAGAGAGAGAGAGAAAAAAAGAGGGAGACCGAGAGAGAGAGAGAAAAAAAGAGGGAGACCAAGAGAGAGAAAAAGACAGAGAGAGAGAGAGACAGAAAAAGAGGGAGACCGAGAGAGAGAGAGAGAAAAAAAAGAGGGAGACCGAGAGAGAGAAAAAAAAAAAGGGAGACCGAGAGAGAGAGAGAAAAAAAGAGGGAGACCGAGAGAGAGAGAGAAAAAAAGAGGGAGACCGAGAGAGAGAGAGAAAAAAAGAGGGAGACCGAGAGAGAGAGAGAAAAAAAGAGGGAGACCGAGAGAGAGAGAAAAAGACAGAGAGAGAGAGAGAGAGAAAAAGACAGAGAGAGAGAGAGAGAGAAAGAGAGAGATCGAGAGAGAGAGAGAAAAAAAGAGGGAGACCGAGAGAGAGAGAGAGAAAAACAAAGAGGGAGACCGAGAGAGAGAGAGAAAAACAAAGAGGGAGACCGAGAGAGAGAGAGAGAAAAACAAAGAGGGAGACCGAGAGAGAGAGAGAGAAAAAAAGAGGGAGACCGAGAGAGAGAGAGAAAAAAAGAGGGAGACCGAGAGAGAGAGAAAAAAAGAGGGAGACCGAGAGAGAGAGAGAAAAAAAGAGGGAGACCGAGAGAGAGAGAAAAAAAGAGGGAGACCGAGAGAGAGAGAGAAAAAAAGAGGGAGACCGAGAGAGAGAGAGAAAAAAAGAGGGAGACCGAGAGAGAAAAAAAGAGGGAGACCGAGAGAGAGAGAAAAAGACAGAGAGAGAGAGAGAGAAAGAGAGAGATCGAGAGAGAAAGGGAGAGATCGAGAGAGAGAGAGAAAAAAAGAGGGAGACCGAGAGAGAGAAAAGAGGGAGGCCGAGAGAGAGAGAGAAAAAAAAAGAGGGAGAGAGAGAGAAAAACAAAGAGGGAGACCGAGAGAGAGAGAGAAAAACAAAGAGGGAGACCGAGAGAGAGAGAGAGAAAAAAAGAGGGAGACCGAGAGAGAGAGAGAAAAAAAAAGAGGGAGACCGAGAGAGAGAGAGAAAAAATAGGGAGACCGAGAGAGAGGGAGACCGAGAGAGAGAGAAAAAGAGGGAGACCGAGAGAGAGAGAAAAAGAGGGAGACCGAAAGAGAGAAAAAGAGGGAGACCGAGAGAGAGAGAGAAAGAGGGAGACCGAGAGAGAGAGAAAAAGAGGGAGACCGAGAGAGAGAAAAAGAGGGAGACCGAGAGAGAGAGAAAAAGAGGGAGACCGAGAGAGAGAGAAAAAGAGGGAGACCGAGAGAGAGAGAAAAAGAGGGAGACCGAGAGAGAGAAAAAGAGGGAGACCGAGAGAGAGAGAAAAAGAGGGAGACCGAGAGAGAGAGAAAAAGAGGGAGACCGAGAGAGAGAGAAAAAGAGGGAGACCAAGAGAGAGAGAAAAAGAGGGAGAGTAAAATTATCAGAGTGAGGTATTCTCTCATTTGTGTCTGGAAGTAGCTAGCAAACTAGCCAACGTCAGCCAGTTAGCTTGGGTGCTTGACTGCCGTTGTGAGGTCAGAACGCTCGAATCAACCCTATTTTCCAAATTTACGAACGCCCAGAGCACTCCGGCACTCCAGATTGAATGTACGAACACACCCTTAATATAGAGCGATGTTGACCGTATCAGTCTTTCTGGGTGTTAACTGGGTTAGAAGTCACAAACCTGAGGTCCTGAACGCTCTCCCCTAGACTCTCCAGCAGGAACTTGAGGTCTTCAGTGATGTCCTCATCATCATACTTCTGCTGGTCCAGATTCTCCAGCTGCTTCAGAACCTTACACTGTATCATGGCCAGGGCATACTCCTGACGGGTCTCCCTATCCGCTGACTTCTCCAACAGGTTCTAGAAAAATAATATTAATATGTATCATGGCCAGGGCATACTCCTCACCAAGCTACAACAGGGTGTTGATACTGGAGCCACCAACAGGGTGTTGATACTGGAGCCACCAACAGGGTGCTGATACTGGAGCCACCAACAGACAACAGGGTGCTGATACTGGAGCCACCAACAGGGTGCTGATACTGGAGCCACCAACAGGGTGCTGATACTGGAGCCACCAACAGGGTGCTGATACTGGAGCCACCAACAGGGTGCTGATACTGGAGCCACCAACAGGGTGCTGATACTGGAGCCACTAAACAGGGTGCTGATACTGGAGCCACCAACAGGGTGCTGATACTGGAGCCACCAACAGGGTTCTGATACTGGAGCCACTAAACAGGATTATGAATGGGACTGAATTGTGTGGTAAACTGTACAAGACTGTTTGTTTTGGGGCCATGGATGGTGAATTCATTATCTGACAGAGTCCTGCAGGATGTCAGACAGGGATAAGTAGACAACTAGCTACTGTAACCAACTACAGTGGGGCAAAAAGTATTTAGTCAGCCACCAATTGTGCAAGTTCTCCCACTTAAAAAGATGAGAGAGGCCTGTAATTTTCATCATAGGTACACTTCAACTATGACAGACAAAATGAGAAAAAAAATCCTGAAAATCACATTGTAGGATTTTTAATGAATTTATTTGCAAATTATGGTGGAAAATAAGTATTTGGTCAATAACAAAAGTTTCTCATTACTTTGTTATATACCCTTTGTTGGCAATGACAGAGGTCAAACGTTTTCTGTAAGTCTTCACAAGGTTTTCACACACTGTTGCTGGTATTTTGGCCCATTCCTCCATGCAGATCTCCTCTAGAGCAGTGATGTTTTGGGGCTGTTGCTGGGCAACACAGACTTTCAACTCCCTCCAAAGATTTTCTATGGGGTTGAGATCTGGAGACTGGCTAGGCCACTCCAGGACCTTGAAATGCTTCTTACGAAGCCACTCCTTCGTTGCCCGGGCGGTGTGTTTGGGATCATTGTCATGCTGAAAGACTCAGCCACGTTTCGTCTTCAATGCCCTTGCTGATGAAAGGAGGTTTTCACTCAAAATCTCACGATACATGGCCCCATTCATTCTTTCTTTTACACGGATCAGTCGTCCTGGTCCCTTTGCAGAAAAACAGCCCCAAAGCATGATGTTTCCACCCCCATGCTTCACAGTAGGTATGGTGCTCTTTGGATGCAACTCAGCATTCTTTGTCCTCCAAACACGACGAGTTGAGTTTTTACCGAAAAGTTATATTTTGGTTTCATCTGACCATATGACATTCCCCCAATCTTCTTCTGGATCATCCAAATGCTCTCTAGCAAACTTCAGACGGGCCTGGACATGTACTGGCTTAAGCAGGGGGACACGTCTGGCACGGCAGGATTTGAGTCCCTGGCGGCGTAGTGTGTTACTGATGGTAGGCTTTGTTACTTTGGTCCCAGCTCTCTGCAGGTCATTCACTAGGTCCCCCCGTGTGGTTCTGGGATTTTTAAATACTTATTACCACCATAATTTGCAAATAAATTGATTAAAAATCCTACAATGTGATTTTCTGGATTTTTGATTCTCATTTTGTCTGTCATAGTTGAAGTGTACCTATGATGAAAATTACAGGCCTCTCATATTTTTAAGTGGGAGAACTTGCACAATTGGTGGCTGACTAAATACTTTTTTGCCCCACTGTACCTACCTACCTACCGTAACTAACTAGCAGTACGTACCCTGAAGGCAGCCAGGATGATGCGCGTGACCTTCTCCTTGACAGACTCCTGCAGGATGTCAGACAGGGCTGGCACCACGTTGTAACGGCGTAGCTGCTCACAGAGCTGAGAGTTGAAGGCCAGCAGCCACACACAAAACCCCATCTGGTACTGCAGCTGGAAACCACACTTGTTACTGAGCACAGCCGTGATGCTAGAGGGAGGAGAGAGAAAAGGGTCAGGGGTCAGGTGGTACAGGAAACCACACTTGTTACTGATCACAGCCGTGATGCTAGAGGGAGGAGAGAGAACAGGGTCAGGGGTCATGTGGTACAGGGGTTAGAAACACACAGAACCCGATCTGGTACAGGAAACCACACTTGTCGATCAGCGTAGTTTTATGGTGCATCATGGTTTTATTGCATGGTTTAGGAGTTTATAGCTTGAGTTACAGATAACAGCAGTGGTTTGGCTAACTTAATCTTCTAGTGTAGTCAAACAGGTTAAAGCACTGGACCTCTCCAACCACACTAATGATGTGAGCCTAACAAATAGAAGGTAGTGGTAACAGCATTGTTACAATCACTGCGTACTGCTAACAGAGAAATACATTCTTTAGTACCCAGAGACAAGTAGTAACAGAATTAGATGTAGTAATAGTACCCAGAGACTAGTAGTAATGGTATTAGATGTAGTAATAGTATTAGATGTAGTAATAGTACCCAGAGACTGGTAGTAATGGTATTAGATGTAGTAATAGTATTAGATCTAGTAACAGTATCATATGTAGTAATAGTACCCAGAGACTAGTTGTAATTGTATTAGATGTAGTAATAGTATTAGATGTAGTAACAGTATTAGATGTAGTAATAGTACCCAGAGACTAGTAGTAATGGTATTAGATGTAGTAATAGTATTAGATGTAGTAATAGAACCCAGAGACTAGAAGTAATGGTATTAGATGTGGTAATAGTATTAGATGTAGTAATAGTATTAGATGTAGTAACAGTAATAGATGTAGTAATAGTACCAAGAGACTAGTAGTAATGGTATTAGATGTAGTAATAGTACCCAGAGACTAGTAGTAATGATATTAGATGTAGTAATAGTACCCAGAGACTAGTAGTAATGGTATTAGATGTAGTAATAGTATTAGATGTAGTAATAGTATTAGATGTAGTAACAGTATTAGATGTAGTAATAGTATCCAGAGACTGGTAGTAATGGTATTAGATGTATTAATAGTATTAGATGTAGTAACAGTATTAGATGTAGTAATAGTACCCAGAAACTAGTAGTAATGATATTAGATGTAGTAAAAGTACCCAGAGACTAGTAGTAATGATATTAGATGTAGTAATAGTACCCAGAGACTAGTAGTAATGGTATTAGATGTAGTAATAGTATTAGATGTAGTAATAGTATTAGATGTAGTAATAGTACCAAGAGACTAGTAGTAATGGTATTAGATGTAGTAATAGTATTAGATGTAGTAATAGTATTAGATGCAGTAATAGTATTAGATGTAGTAATAGTATTAGATGTAGTAACAGTATTAGATGTAGTAATATTACCAAGAGACTAGTAGTAATGGTATTAGATGTAGTAATAGTACCCATACACTGGTAGTAATGGTATTATATGTAGTAATAGTATTATATGTAGTAATAGTATTGGATGTAGTAATAGTATTATATGTAGTAACAGTATTAGATGTAGTAATAGTACCAAGAGACTAGTAGTAATAGTATTAGATGTAGTAATAGTATTAGATGTAGTAACAGTATTAGATGTAGTAATAGTACCAAGAGACTAGTAGTAATGGTATTATATGTAGTAATAGTATTAGATGTAGTACTGGTATTAGCTTTAGTAATGGTATCCAGAGACTAGTAGTAATGGTATTAGATGTAGTAATAGTACCCAGAGACTAGTAATAATGGTATTAGATGTAGTAATAGTACCCAGAGACTAGTAGAAATGGCATTAGATGTAGTAATAGCACCCAGAGACTAGTAGTAATGGTATTAGATGTAGTAATAGTACCCAGAGACTGGCAGTAATGGTATTAGATGTAGTAATAGTATTAGATGTAGTAATAGTATTAGATGTAGTAATAGTATTAGATGTAGTAATATTATTAGTATTAGATGTAGTAATAGTACCCAGAGACTGGTAGTAATGGTATTAGATGTAGTAATAGTATTAGATGTAGTAATAGTATTAGATGTAGTAATAGTACCAAGAGACTAGTAGTAATGATATAAGATGTAGTAATAGTATTAGATGTAGTAATATTATTAGTATTAGATGTTGTAATAGTACCCAGAGACTGGTAGTAATGGTATTAGATGTAGTATTAGTATTAGATGTAGTAATAGTATTAGATGTAGTAATAGTACCAAGAGACTAGTAGTAATGATATAAGATGTAGTAATAGTATTAGATGTAGTAATAGTATTAGATGTAGTAATAGTACAAGATACTAGTAGTAATGGTATTCGATGTAGTAATAGTACCCAGACACCGGTAGTAATGGTATTAGATGTAGTACTAGTATTAGATGTAGTAATAGTACCCAGAGACTAGAAGTAATTGTATTAGATGTAGTAATAGTATTAGATGTAGTAATAGTATCCAGAGACTGGTAGTAATGGTATTAGATGTAGTAATAGTATTAGATGTAGTAACAGTATTAGATGTAGTAACAGTATTAGATGTAGTAATAATACCCAGAAACTAGTAGTAATGATATTAGATGTAGTAATAGTACCCATAGACTAGTAGTAATGGTATTAGATGTAGTGATAGTACCCAGAGACTAGTAGTAATGATATTAGATGTAGTAATAGTACCCAGAGACTAGTAGTAATGGTATTATATGTAGTAATAGTATTAGATGTAGTAATAGTACCAAGAGACTAGTAGTAATGGTATTAGATGTAGTAATAGTATTAGATGTAGTAACAGTATTAGATGTAGTAACAGTATTAGATGTAGTAACAGTATTAGATGTAGTAATAGTACCAAGAGACTAGTAGTAATGGTATTAGATGTAGTAATAGTACCCAGACACTGGTAGTAATGGTATTAGATGTAGTAATAGTATTAGATGTAGTAATAGTACCCAGAGACTAGTAATAATGGTATTAGATGTAGTAATAGTACCCAGAGACTAGTAGAAATGGCATTAGATGTAGTAATAGTACCCAGAGACTGGCAGTAATGGTATTAGATGTAGTAATAGTATTAGATGTAGTAATAGTATTAGATGTAGTAATAGTATTAGATGTAGTAATATTATTAGTATTAGATGTAGTAATAGTACCCAGAGACTGGTAGTAATGGTATTAGATGTAGTATTAGTATTAGATGTAGTAATAGTATTAGATGTAGTAATAGTACCAAGAGACTAGTAGTAATGATATAAGATGTAGTAATAGTATTAGATGTAGTAATAGTATTAGATGTAGTAATAGTACAAGATACTAGTAGTAATGGTATTCGATGTAGTAATAGTACCCAGACACCGGTAGTAATGGTATTAGATGTAGTACTAGTATTAGATGTAGTAATAGTACCCAGAGACTAGAAGTAATTGTATTAGATGTAGTAATAGTATTAGATGTAGTAATAGTATCCAGAGACTGGTAGTAATGGTATTAGATGTAGTAATAGTATTAGATGTAGTAACAGTATTAGATGTAGTAACAGTATTAGATGTAGTAATAATACCCAGAAACTAGTAGTAATGATATTAGATGTAGTAATAGTACCCATAGACTAGTAGTAATGGTATTAGATGTAGTGATAGTACCCAGAGACTAGTAGTAATGATATTAGATGTAGTAATAGTACCCAGAGACTAGTAGTAATGGTATTATATGTAGTAATAGTATTAGATGTAGTAATAGTACCAAGAGACTAGTAGTAATGGTATTAGATGTAGTAATAGTATTAGATGTAGTAATAGTATCCAGAGACTGGTAGTAATGGTATTAGATGTAGTAATAGTATTAGATGTAGTAACAGTATTAGATGTAGTAACAGTATTAGATGTAGTAATAATACCCAGAAACTAGTAGTAATGATATTAGATGTAGTAATAGTACCCATAGACTAGTAGTAATGGTATTAGATGTAGTGATAGTACCCAGAGACTAGTAGTAATGATATTAGATGTAGTAATAGTACCCAGAGACTAGTAGTAATGGTATTATATGTAGTAATAGTATTAGATGTAGTAATAGTACCAAGAGACTAGTAGTAATGGTATTAGATGTAGTAATAGTATTAGATGTAGTAACAGTATTAGATGTAGTAACAGTATTAGATGTAGTAACAGTATTAGATGTAGTAATAGTACCAAGAGACTAGTAGTAATGGTATTAGATGTAGTAATAGTACCCAGACACTGGTAGTAATGGTATTAGATGTAGTAATAGTATTAGATGTAGTAATAGTACCCAGAGACTAGTAATAATGGTATTAGATGTAGTAATAGTACCCAGAGACTAGTAGAAATGGCATTAGATGTAGTAATAGTACCCAGAGACTGGCAGTAATGGTATTAGATGTAGTAATAGTATTAGATGTAGTAATAGTATTAGATGTAGTAATAGTATTAGATGTAGTAATATTATTAGTATTAGATGTAGTAATAGTACCCAGAGACTGGTAGTAATGGTATTAGATGTAGTATTAGTATTAGATGTAGTAATAGTATTAGATGTAGTAATAGTACCAAGAGACTAGTAGTAATGATATAAGATGTAGTAATAGTATTAGATGTAGTAATAGTATTAGATGTAGTAATAGTACAAGATACTAGTAGTAATGGTATTCGATGTAGTAATAGTACCCAGACACCGGTAGTAATGGTATTAGATGTAGTACTAGTATTAGATGTAGTAATAGTACCCAGAGACTAGAAGTAATTGTATTAGATGTAGTAATAGTATTAGATGTAGTAATAGTATCCAGAGACTGGTAGTAATGGTATTAGATGTAGTAATAGTATTAGATGTAGTAACAGTATTAGATGTAGTAACAGTATTAGATGTAGTAATAATACCCAGAAACTAGTAGTAATGATATTAGATGTAGTAATAGTACCCATAGACTAGTAGTAATGGTATTAGATGTAGTGATAGTACCCAGAGACTAGTAGTAATGATATTAGATGTAGTAATAGTACCCAGAGACTAGTAGTAATGGTATTATATGTAGTAATAGTATTAGATGTAGTAATAGTACCAAGAGACTAGTAGTAATGGTATTAGATGTAGTAATAGTATTAGATGTAGTAATAGTATTAGATGTAGTAACAGTATTAGATGTAGTAACAGTATTAGATGTAGTAATAGTACCAAGAGACTAGTAGTAATGGTATTAGATGTAGTAATAGTATTAGATGTAGTAATAGTACCAAGAGACTAGTAGTAATGATATAAGATGTAGTAATAGTATTAGATGTAGTAATAGTATTAGATGTAGTAATAGTATTAGATGTAGTAACAGTATTAGATGTAGTAACAGTATTAGATGTAGTAATAGTACCAAGAGACTAGTAGTAATAGTATTAGATGTAGTAATAGTATTAGATGTAGTAATAGTACCAAGAGACTAGTAGTAATGATATAAGATGTAGTAATAGTATTAGATGTAGTAATATTATTAGTATTAGATGTTGTAATAGTACCCAGAGACTGGTAGTAATGGTATTAGATGTAGTATTAGTATTAGATGTAGTAATAGTATTAGATGTAGTAATAGTACCAAGAGACTAGTAGTAATGATATAAGATGTAGTAATAGTATTAGATGTAGTAATCGTATTAGATGTAGTAATAGTACAAGATACTAGTAGTAATGGTATTCGATGTAATAGTACCCAGACACCGGTAGTACTAGTATTAGATGTAGTAATAGTACCCAGAGACTAGAAGTAATTGTATTAGATGTAGTAATAGTATTAGATGTAGTAATAGTATCCAGAGACTGGTAGTAATGGTATTAGATGTAGTAATAGTATTAGATGTAGTAACAGTATTAGATGTAGTAACAGTATTAGATGTAGTAATAATACCCAGAAACTAGGAGTAATGATATTAGATGTAGTAATAGTACCCATAGACTAGTAGTAATGGTATTAGATGTAGTGATAGTACCCAGAGACTAGTAGTAATGATATTAGATGTAGTAATAGTACCCAGAGACTAGTAGTAATGGTATTATATGTAGTAATAGTATTAGATGTAGTAATAGTACCAAGAGACTAGAAGTAATGGTATTAGATGTAGTAATAGTATTAGATGTAGTAATAGTATTAGATGTAGTAACAGTATTAGATGTAGTAACAGTATTAGATGTAGTAATAGTACCAAGAGACTAGTAGTAATGGTATTAGATGTAGTAATAGTACCCAGACACTGGTAGTAATGGTATTAGATGTAGTAATAGTATTAGATGTAGTAATAGTACCCAGAGACTAGTAATAATGGTATTAGATGTAGTAATAGTACCCAGAGACTAGTAGAAATGGCATTAGATGTAGTAATAGCACCCAGAGACTAGTAGTAATGGTATTAGATGTAGTAATAGTACCCAGAGACTGGCAGTAATGGTATTAGATGTAGTAATAGTATTAGATGTAGTAATAGTATTAGATGTAGTAATAGTATTAGATGTAGTAATATTATTAGTATTAGATGTAGTAATAGTACCCAGAGACTGGTAGTAATGGTATTAGATGTAGTATTAGTATTAGATGTAGTAATAGTATTAGATGTAGTAATAGTACCAAGAGACTAGTAGTAATGATATAAGATGTAGTAATAGTATTAGATGTAGTAATAGTATTAGATGTAGTAATAGTACAAGATACTAGTAGTAATGGTATTCGATGTAGTAATAGTACCCAGACACCGGTAGTAATGGTATTAGATGTAGTACTAGTATTAGATGTAGTAATAGTACCCAGAGACTAGAAGTAATTGTATTAGATGTAGTAATAGTATTAGATGTAGTAATAGTATCCAGAGACTGGTAGTAATGGTATTAGATGTAGTAATAGTATTAGATGTAGTAACAGTATTAGATGTAGTAACAGTATTAGATGTAGTAATAATACCCAGAAACTAGTAGTAATGATATTAGATGTAGTAATAGTACCCATAGACTAGTAGTAATGGTATTAGATGTAGTGATAGTACCCAGAGACTAGTAGTAATGATATTAGATGTAGTAATAGTACCCAGAGACTAGTAGTAATGGTATTATATGTAGTAATAGTATTAGATGTAGTAATAGTACCAAGAGACTAGTAGTAATGGTATTAGATGTAGTAATAGTATTAGATGTAGTAATAGTATTAGATGTAGTAACAGTATTAGATGTAGTAACAGTATTAGATGTAGTAATAGTACCAAGAGACTAGTAGTAATGGTATTAGATGTAGTAATAGTACCCAGACACTGGTAGTAATGGTATTAGATGTAGTAATAGTATTAGATGTAGTAATAGTACCCAGAGACTAGTAGTAATGGTATTATATGTAGTAATAGTATTAGATGTAGTAATAGTATTAGATATAGTAATAGTATTAAATGTAGTAACAGTATTAGATGTAGTAACAGTATTAGATGTAGTAACAGTACCAAGAGACGCGTAGTAATGATATTAGATGTAGTAATAGTATTAGATGTAGTAATGGTATTCGATGTAGTAATAGAACCCAGAGACTAGAAGTAATGGTATTAGATGTAGTAATAGTATTAGATGTAGTAACAGTAATAGATGTAGTAATAGTACCCAGAGACTAGTAGTAATGATATTAGATGTAGTAATAGTATTAGATGTAGTAATAGTATTAGATGTAGTAATAGTATTAGATGTAGTAACAGTATTAGATGTAGTAATAGTACCAAGAGACTAGTAGAAATGGCATTAGATGTAGTAATAGCACCCAGAGACTAGTAGTAATGGTATTACATGTAGTAATAGTACCCAGTGACTGGTAGTAATGGTATTAGATGTAGTATTAGTATTAGATGTAGTAATAGTATTAGATGTAGTAATAGTACCAAGAGACTAGTAGTAATGATATAAGATGTAGTAATAGTATTAGATGTAGTAATAGTATTAGATGTAGTAATAGTACAAGATACTAGTAGTAATGGTATTCGATGTAGTAATAGTACCCAGACACCGGTAGTAATGGTATTAGATGTAGTACTAGTATTAGATGTAGTAATAGTACCCAGAGACTAGAAGTAATTGTATTAGATGTAGTAATAGTATTAGATGTAGTAACAGTATTAGATGTAGTAACAGTATTAGATGTAGTAATAATACCCAGAAACTAGTAGTAATGATATTAGATGTAGTAATAGTACCCATAGACTAGTAGTAATGGTATTAGATGTAGTGATAGTACCCAGAGACTAGTAGTAATGATATTAGATGTAGTAATAGTACCCAGAGACTAGTAGTAATGGTATTATATGTAGTAATAGTATTAGATGTAGTAATAGTACCAAGAGACTAGTAGTAATGGTATTAGATGTAGTAATAGTATTAGATGTAGTAATAGTATTAGATGTAGTAACAGTATTAGATGTAGTAACAGTATTAGATGTAGTAATAGTACCAAGAGACTAGTAGTAATGGTATTAGATGTAGTAATAGTATTAGATGTAGTAATAGTACCAAGAGACTAGTAGTAATGATATAAGATGTAGTAATAGTATTAGATGTAGTAATAGTATTAGATGTAGTAATAGTATTAGATGTAGTAACAGTATTAGATGTAGTAACAGTATTAGATGTAGTAATAGTACCAAGAGACTAGTAGTAATAGTATTAGATGTAGTAATAGTATTAGATGTAGTAATAGTACCAAGAGACTAGTAGTAATGATATAAGATGTAGTAATAGTATTAGATGTAGTAATATTATTAGTATTAGATGTTGTAATAGTACCCAGAGACTGGTAGTAATGGTATTAGATGTAGTATTAGTATTAGATGTAGTAATAGTATTAGATGTAGTAATAGTACCAAGAGACTAGTAGTAATGATATAAGATGTAGTAATAGTATTAGATGTAGTAATCGTATTAGATGTAGTAATAGTACAAGATACTAGTAGTAATGGTATTCGATGTAGTAATAGTACCCAGACACCGGTAGTAATGGTATTAGATGTAGTACTAGTATTAGATGTAGTAATAGTACCCAGAGACTAGAAGTAATTGTATTAGATGTAGTAATAGTATTAGATGTAGTAATAGTATCCAGAGACTGGTAGTAATGGTATTAGATGTAGTAATAGTATTAGATGTAGTAACAGTATTAGATGTAGTAACAGTATTAGATGTAGTAATAATACCCAGAAACTAGTAGTAATGATATTAGATGTAGTAATAGTACCCATAGACTAGTAGTAATGGTATTAGATGTAGTGATAGTACCCAGAGACTAGTAGTAATGATATTAGATGTAGTAATAGTACCCAGAGACTAGTAGTAATGGTATTATATGTAGTAATAGTACCAAGAGACTAGTAGTAATGGTATTAGATGTAGTAATAGTATTAGATGTAGTAATATTATTAGATGTAGTAACAGTATTAGATGTAGTAACAGTATTAGATGTAGTAATAGTACCAAGAGACTAGTAGTAATGGTATTAGATGTAGTAATAGTACCCAGACACTGGTAGTAATGGTATTAGATGTAGTAATAGTATTAGATGTAGTAATAGTACCCAGAGACTAGTAATAATGGTATTAGATGTAGTAATAGTACCCAGAGACTAGTAGAAATGGCATTAGATGTAGTAATAGCACCCAGAGACTAGTAGTAATGGTATTAGATGTAGTAATAGTACCCAGAGACTGGCAGTAATGGTATTAGATGTAGTAATAGTATTAGATGTAGTAATAGTATTAGATGTAGTAATAGTATTAGATGTAGTAATATTATTAGTATTAGATGTAGTAATAGTACCCAGAGACTGGTAGTAATGGTATTAGATGTAGTATTAGTATTAGATGTAGTAATAGTATTAGATGTAGTAATAGTACCAAGAGACTAGTAGTAATGATATACGATGTAGTAATAGTATTAGATGTAGTAATAGTATTAGATGTAGTAATAGTACAAGATACTAGTAGTAATGGTATTCGATGTAGTAATAGTACCCAGACACCGGTAGTAATGGTATTAGATGTAGTACTAGTATTAGATGTAGTAATAGTACCCAGAGACTAGAAGTAATTGTATTAGATGTAGTAATAGTATTAGATGTAGTAATAGTATCCAGAGACTGGTAGTAATGGTATTAGATGTAGTAATAGTATTAGATGTAGTAACAGTATTAGATGTAGTAACAGTATTAGATGTAGTAATAATACCCAGAAACTAGTAGTAATGATATTAGATGTAGTAATAGTACCCATAGACTAGTAGTAATGGTATTAGATGTAGTGATAGTACCCAGAGACTAGTAGTAATGATATTAGATGTAGTAATAGTACCCAGAGACTAGTAGTAATGGTATTATATGTAGTAATAGTATTAGATGTAGTAATAGTACCAAGAGACTAGTAGTAATGGTATTAGATGTAGTAATAGTATTAGATGTAGTAATAGTATTAGATGTAGTAACAGTATTAGATGTAGTAACAGTATTAGATGTAGTAATAGTACCAAGAGACTAGTAGTAATGGTATTAGATGTAGTAATAGTATTAGATGTAGTAATAGTACCAAGAGACTAGTAGTAATGATATAAGATGTAGTAATAGTATTAGATGTAGTAATAGTATTAGATGTAGTAATAGTATTAGATGTAGTAACAGTATTAGATGTAGTAACAGTATTAGATGTAGTAATAGTACCAAGAGACTAGTAGTAATAGTATTAGATGTAGTAATAGTATTAGATGTAGTAATAGTACCAAGAGACTAGTAGTAATGATATAAGATGTAGTAATAGTATTAGATGTAGTAATATTATTAGTATTAGATGTTGTAATAGTACCCAGAGACTGGTAGTAATGGTATTAGATGTAGTATTAGTATTAGATGTAGTAATAGTATTAGATGTAGTAATAGTACCAAGAGACTAGTAGTAATGATATAAGATGTAGTAATAGTATTAGATGTAGTAATCGTATTAGATGTAGTAATAGTACAAGATACTAGTAGTAATGGTATTCGATGTAGTAATAGTACCCAGACACCGGTAGTAATGGTATTAGATGTAGTACTAGTATTAGATGTAGTAATAGTACCCAGAGACTAGAAGTAATTGTATTAGATGTAGTAATAGTATTAGATGTAGTAATAGTATCCAGAGACTGGTAGTAATGGTATTAGATGTAGTAATAGTATTAGATGTAGTAACAGTATTAGATGTAGTAACAGTATTAGATGTAGTAATAATACCCAGAAACTAGTAGTAATGATATTAGATGTAGTAATAGTACCCATAGACTAGTAGTAATGGTATTAGATGTAGTGATAGTACCCAGAGACTAGTAGTAATGATATTAGATGTAGTAATAGTACCCAGAGACTAGTAGTAATGGTATTATATGTAGTAATAGTATTAGATGTAGTAATAGTACCAAGAGACTAGTAGTAATGGTATTAGATGTAGTAATAGTATTAGATGTAGTAATAGTATTAGATGTAGTAACAGTATTAGATGTAGTAACAGTATTAGATGTAGTAATAGTACCAAGAGACTAGTAGTAATGGTATTAGATGTAGTAATAGTATTAGATGTAGTAATAGTACCCAGAGACTAGTAATAATGGTATTAGATGTAGTAATAGTACCCAGAGACTAGTAGAAATGGCATTAGATGTAGTAATAGCACCCAGAGACTAGTAGTAATGGTATTAGATGTAGTAATAGTACCCAGAGACTGGCAGTAATGGTATTAGATGTAGTAATAGTATTAGATGTAGTAATAGTATTAGATGTAGTAATATTATTAGTATTAGATGTAGTAATAGTACCCAGAGACTGGTAGTAATGGTATTAGATGTAGTATTAGTATTAGATGTAGTAATAGTATTAGATGTAGTAATAGTACCAAGAGACTAGTAGTAATGATATAAGATGTAGTAATAGTATTAGATGTAGTAATAGTATTAGATGTAGTAATAGTACAAGATACTAGTAGTAATGGTATTCGATGTAGTAATAGTACCCAGACACCGGTAGTAATGGTATTAGATGTAGTACTAGTATTAGATGTAGTAATAGTACCCAGAGACTAGAAGTAATTGTATTAGATGTAGTAATAGTATTAGATGTAGTAATAGTATCCAGAGACTGGTAGTAATGGTATTAGATGTAGTAATAGTATTAGATGTAGTAACAGTATTAGATGTAGTAACAGTATTAGATGTAGTAATAATACCCAGAAACTAGTAGTAATGATATTAGATGTAGTAATAGTACCCATAGACTAGTAGTAATGGTATTAGATGTAGTGATAGTACCCAGAGACTAGTAGTAATGATATTAGATGTAGTAATAGTACCCAGAGACTAGTAGTAATGGTATTATATGTAGTAATAGTATTAGATGTAGTAATAGTACCAAGAGACTAGTGGTAATGGTATTAGATGTAGTAATAGTATTAGATGTAGTAATAGTATTAGATGTAGTAACAGTATTAGATGTAGTAACAGTATTAGATGTAGTAATAGTACCAAGAGACTAGTAGTAATGGTATTAGATGTAGTAATAGTACCCAGACACTGGTAGTAATGGTATTAGATGTAGTAATAGTATTAGATGTAGTAATAGTACCCAGAGACTAGTAGTAATGGTATTATATGTAGTAATAGTATTAGATGTAGTAATAGTATTAGATGTAGTAATAGTATTAGATGTAGTAATAGTATTAAATGTAGTAACAGTATTAGATGTAGTAACAGTATTAGATGTAGTAACAGTACCAAGAGACGAGTAGTAATGATATTAGATGTAGTAATAGTATTAGATGTAGTAATGGTATTCGATGTAGTAATAGAACCCAGAGACTAGAAGTAATGGTATTAGATGTAGTAATAGTATTAGATGTAGTAACAGTAATAGATGTAGTAATAGTACCCAGAGACTAGTAGTAATGATATTAGATGTAGTAATAGTATTAGATGTAGTAATAGTATTAGATGTAGTAATAGTATTAGATGTAGTAACAGTATTAGATGTAGTAATAGTACCAAGAGACTAGTAGAAATGGCATTAGATGTAGTAATAGCACCCAGAGACTAGTAGTAATGGTATTACATGTAGTAATAGTACCCAGTGACTGGTAGTAATGGTATTAGATGTAGTAATAGTATTAGATGTAGTAATAGTATTAGATGTAGTAACATTATTAGATGTAATAATAGTATTAGATGTAGTAATAGTATTAGTATTAGATGTAGTAATAGTACCCAGAGACTGGTAGTAATGGTATTAGATGTAGTAATAGTATTAGATGTAGTAATAGTATTAGATGTAGTAATAGTATTAGATGTAGTAATAGTATTAGATGTAGTAACAGTATTAGATGTAATAATAGTATTAGATGTAGTAATAGTATTAGATGTAATAATAGTATTAGATGTAGTAACAGTATTAGATGTAGTAATGGCATTAGATGTAGTAATAGTATTAGATGTAGTAATAGTATTAGATGTAGTAATAGTATTAGTATTAGATGTAGTAATAGTACCCAGAGACTAGTAGTAATGGTATTATATGTAGTAATAGTATTAGATGTAGTAATAGTATTAGATGTAATAATAGTATTAGATGTAGTAACAGTATTAGATGTAGTAATGGCATTAGATGTAGTAATAGTATTAGATGTAATAATAGTATTAGATGTAGTAATAGTATTAGTATTAGATGTAGTAATAGTACCCAGAGACTAGTAGTAATGGTATTATATGTAGTAATAGTATTAGATGTAGTAATAGTATTAGATGTAGTAATAGTACCCAGTGACTGGTAGTAATGGTATTAGATGTAGTAATATTAGTAGATTTAGTAATAGTATTAGATGTAGTAATAGTACCCAGACACTGGTAGTAATGGTATTAGATGTAGTAATAGTATTAGATGTAGTAATAGTATTAGATGTAGTAACAGTATTAGATGTAATAATAGTATTAGATGTAGTAATATTATTAGTATTAGATGTAGTAATAGTACCCAGAGACTGGTAGTAATGGTATTAGATGTAGTAATAGTACCAAGAGACTAGTAGTAATGGTATTAGAGGTAGTAATAGTACCCAGAGACTGGTAGTAATGGTATTAGATGTAGTAATAGTATTAGATGTAGTAATAGTACCAAGAGACTAGTAGTAATGATATAAGATGTAGTAATAGTATTAGATGTAGTAATAGTATTAGATGTAGTAATAGTACAAGATACTAGTAGTAATGGTATTCGATGTAGTAATAGTACCCAGACACCGGTAGTAATGGTATTAGATGTAGTACTAGTATTAGATGTAGTAATAGTACCCAGAGACTAGAAGTAATTGTATTAGATGTAGTAATAGTATTAGATGTAGTAATAGTATCCAGAGACTGGTAGTAATGGTATTAGATGTAGTAATAGTATTAGATGTAGTAACAGTATTAGATGTAGTAACAGTATTAGATGTAGTAATAATACCCAGAAACTAGTAGTAATGATATTAGATGTAGTAATAGTACCCACAGACTAGTCGTAATGGTATTAGATGTAGCGATAGTACCCAGAGACTAGTCGTAATGATATTAAATGTAGTAATAGTACCCAGAGACTAGTAGTAATGGTATTAGATGTAGTAATAGTATTAGATGTAGTAATAGTACCAAGAGACTAGTAGTAATGGTATTAGATGTAGTAATAGTATTAGATGTAGTAATAGTATTAGATGTAGTAACAGTATTAGATGTAGTAACAGTATTAGATGTAGTAATAGTACCAAGAGACTAGTAGTAATGGTATTAGATGTAGTAATAGTACCCAGACACTGGTAGTAATGGTATTAGATGTAGTAATAGTATTAGATGTAGTAATAGTACCCAGAGACTAGTAGTAATGGTATTATATGTAGTAATAGTATTAGATGTAGTAATAGTATTAGATGTAGTAATAGTATTAGATGTAGTAACAGCATTAGATGTAGTAACAGTACCAAGAGACGAGTAGTAATGGTATTAGATGTAGTAATAGTATTAGATGTAGTAATGGTATTCGATGTAGTAATAGAACCCAGATACTAGAAGTAATGGTATTAGATGTAGTAATAGTATTAGATGTAGTAACAGTAATAGATGTAGTAATAGTACCCAGAGACTAGTAGTAATGATATTAGATGTAGTAATAGTATGAGATGTAGTAATAGTATTAGATGTAGTAATAGTATTAGATGTAGTAACAGTATTAGATGTAGTAATAGTACCAAGAGACTAGTAGAAATGGCATTAGATGTAGTAATAGCACCCAGAGACTAGTAGTAATGGTATTAGATGTAGTAATAGTACCCAGTGACTGGTAGTAATGGTATTAGATGTAGTAATAGTAGTAGATTTAGTAATAGTATTAGATGTAGTAATAGTACCCAGACACTGGTAGTAATGGCATTAGATGTAGTAATAGTATTAGATGTAGTAATAGTATTAGATGTAGTAACAGTATTAGATGTAATAATAGTATTAGATGTAGTAATAGTATTAGTATTAGATGTAGTAATAGTACCCAGAGACTGGTAGTAATGGTATTAGATGTAGTAATAGTATTAGATGTAGTAATAGTATTAGATGTAGTAATAGTATTAGATGTAGTAACAGTATTAGATGTAGTAACAGTATTAGATGTAGTAATAGTACCAAGAGACTAGTAGAAATGGCATTAGATGTAGTAATAGCACCCAGAGACTAGTAGTAATGGTATTAGATGTAGTAATAGTACCCAGTGACTGGTAGTAATGGTATTAGATGTAGTAATATTAGTAGATTTAGTAATAGTATTAGATGTAGTAATAGTACCCAGACACTGGTAGTAATGGTATTAGATGTAGTAATAGTATTAGATGTAGTAATAGTATTAGATGTAGTAATGGTATTAGATGTAGTAATAGTATTAGATGTAGTAACAGTATTAGATGTAATAATAGTATTAGATGTAGTAATATTATTAGTATTAGATGTAGTAATAGTACCCAGAGACTGGTAGTAATGGTATTAGATGTAGTAATAGTACCAAGAGACTAGTAGTAATGGTATTAGAGGTAGTAATAGTACCCAGACACTGGTAGTAATGGTATTAGATGTAGTAATAGTATTAGATGTAGTAATAGTACCCAGAGACTAGTAGTAATGGTATTATATGTAGTAATAGTATTAGATGTAGTAATAGTATTAGATGTAGTAATAGTATTAGATGTAGTAACAGTATTAGATGTAGTAATAGTACCAAGAGACTAGTAGTAATGGTATTAGATGTAGTAATAGTACCCAGACACTGGCAGTAATGGTATTAGATGTAGTAATAGTATTAGATGTAGTAATAGTACCCAGAGACTAGAAGTAATTGTATTAGATGTAGTAATAGTATTAGATGTAGTAATAGTATTAGATGTAGTAATAGTATCCAGAGACTGGTAGTAATGGTATTAGATGTAGTAATAGTATTAGATGTAGTAATAGTATCCAGAGACTGGTAGTAATGATATAAGATGTAGTAATAGTATTAGATGTAGTAATAGTATTAGATGTAGTAATAGTACAAGATACTAGTAGTAATGGTATTCGATGTAGTAATAGTACCCAGACACCGGTAGTAATGGTATTAGATGTAGTACTAGTATTAGATGTAGTAATAGTACCCAGAGACTATAAGTAATTGTATTAGATGTAGTAATAGTATTAGATGTAGTAATAGTATCCAGAGACTGGTAGTAATGGTATTAGATGTAGTAATAGTATTAGATGTAGTAACAGTATTAGATGTAGTAATAATACCCAGAAACTAGTAGTAATGATATTAGATGTAGTAATAGTACCCATAGACTAGTAGTAATGGTATTAGATGTAGCGATAGTACCCAGAGACTAGTAGTAATGATATTAGATGTAGTAATAGTACCCAGAGACTAGTAGTAATGGTATTAGATGTAGTAATAGTATTAGATGTAGTAATAGTACCAAGAGACTAGTAGTAATGGTATTAGATGTAGTAATAGTATTAGATGTAGTAATAGTATTAGATGTAGTAACAGTATTAGATGTAGTAACAGTATTAGATGTAGTAATAGTACCAAGAGACTAGTAGTAATGGTATTAGATGTAGTAATAGTACCCAGACACTGGTAGTAATGGTATTAGATGTAGTAATAGTATTAGATGTAGTAATAGTACCCAGAGACTAGTAGTAATGGTATTATATGTAGTAATAGTATTAGATGTAGTAATAGTATTAGATGTAGTAATAGTATTAGATGTAGTAACAGTATTAGATGTAGTAACAGTACCAAGAGACGAGTAGTAATGGTATTAGATGTAGTAATAGTATTAGATGTAGTAATGGTATTCGATGTAGTAATAGAACCCAGATACTAGAAGTAATGGTATTAGATGTAGTAATAGTATTAGATGTAGTAACAGTAATAGATGTAGTAATAGTACCCAGAGACTAGTAGTAATGATATTAGATGTAGTAATAGTATTAGATGTAGTAATAGTATTAGATGTAGTAACAGTATTAGATGTAGTAATAGTACCAAGAGACTAGTAGAAATGGCATTAGATGTAGTAATAGCACCCAGAGACTAGTAGTAATGGTATTAGATGTAGTAATAGTACCCAGTGACTGGTAGTAATGGTATTAGATGTAGTAATAGTAGTAGATTTAGTAATAGTATTAGATGTAGTAATAGTACCCAGACACTGGTAGTAATGGCATTAGATGTAGTAATAGTATTAGATGTAGTAATAGTATTAGATGTAGTAACAGTATTAGATGTAATAATAGTATTAGATGTAGTAATAGTATTAGTATTAGATGTAGTAATAGTACCCAGAGACTGGTAGTAATGGTATTAGATGTAGTAATAGTACCAAGATACTAGTAGTAATGGTATTAGATGTAGTAATAGTACCCAGACACTGGTAGTAATGGTATTAGATGTAGTAATAGTATTAGATGTAGTAATAGTACCCAGAGACTAGTAGTAATGGTATTATATGTAGTAATAGTATTAGATGTAGTAATAGTATTAGATGTAGTAATAGTATTAGATGTAGTAACAGTATTAGATGTAGTAATAGTACCAATAGACTAGTAGTAATGGTATTAGATGTAGTAATAGTACCCAGACACTGGCAGTAATGGTATTAGATTTAGTAATAGTATTAGATGTAGTAATAGTATTAGATGTAGTAATAGTATTAGATGTAGTAATAGTATCCAGAGAATGGTAGTAATGGTATTAGATGTAGTAATAGTATTAGATGTAGTAACAGTATTAGATGTAGTAATAGTACCCAGAGACTAGTAGTAATAGTACCCAGAGACTAGTAGTAATGGTTTAGATGTAGTAATAGTATTAGATGTAGTAATAGTATTAGATGTAGTAATAGTACCAAGAGACTAGTAGTAATGGTATTAGATGTAGTAATAGTATTAGATGTAGTAATAGTATTATATGTAGTAATAGTATTAGATATAGTAATAGTATTAGATGTAGTAATAGTATTAGATGTGGTAGCAGTATTGAGTTGAGTTTATTTTTATTTTTACAGGGACAGTGCACATTAATTAACGTTTCAGTAAAAGTGCCGGTTTTAGCCAGCCGGCTAATTTTCAACCGCAGTCCCTGGGCAGGTTATTAAAAACAATTACAATATAGACAATAGCAGCATAGAACAAGCAAGACATAGCATACAGAGCAACATAGGACAAGCAAGACGTAGCATACAGAGCAACATAAAACAAAAAGCAGCAAGACAAAATTCATAAAAGCAACAAAGTGTTTCCACACCTCACAAGCTACAGACAACAGACAACATGGAAAGCGGCAACACACAGCTAGGGACCATGTTCACAAATCTGATTGACCTTTAGCCATGTCTTCAAGCATTTTGTGAAAGTGTGATATGTGGTGCAGTTATGTGTGTCTGATGGCAGTGTATTCCAGACATGGGAAGCTCTCACAGAGAATGCAGATTTACTAAAGGTGCTTTTCCTTAGGGGAACTATACAGTCACCTCTCATGGCAGACCTTGTGGATCTGCTGCCATATGTCTGGGTTTTCTGTTTAACAAAAATATTGAGTGGAGGGGGAGCCAGGCCATTAAGGATCTTGAATACAAGACATGCGTCGGTGTATTGCACAAGATTTTCCCAACTCAAGAGCTCATGCTTTCTAAGAATGTGACAATGATGATGGCTATTGGGCTTCCTATCAAGCACTTTGAGAGCCTGTTTGTAGACAGACTGAATAGGTTTTAATGTTGTACAGCAAGCTTGGGCCCAACTAGTCAAGCGGTATGTTAAGTGGGGGAGTATCATAGTTTCGAAGTACAGTTTTGCTACCTCTGTAGTCAAACAATTTCGTATAAATCGGAAATTAGCTAGGTTGAATTTGGTTATTTGAATTACTTTTTTCACATGCTTTTTAAAATAGAGGTTGGAATCAAGTATGATGCCAAGGTACTTAAAATCGGATACCACCTGGAGCTTCTCCCCTGACACATAGACATCTGGCTCAGTAGCATCTGTTTCCCTCTTTGTGAAGAACATGCAAACAGTTTTTTTCACATTGAGATGCAAACACGAGTCACTGAGCCACTTTGTAACCTGGACCATTACAGTGGTGCGTTCTTGTGCAGCTTGTTGTTTGCTCTTTGCATGCACATATATCACTGTATCATCTGCATACATTTGAACTTCAGACCCAGTACAGACAGAAGGCAGATCATTAATGTACAGGCTGAACAGGAGGGGCCCCAGTATTGACCCTTGGGGCACGCCTACATCATAGCTACGAGTGGGCGACAGCTCATTGCTCACTCTGACACACTGAGTTCTGCCTTCAAGGTATGATTTCATCCATCTCAAGGCATCAGGGGAAAAGTTAGTAGTAATGGTATTATATGTAGTAATAGTATTAGATGTAGTAATAGTATTAGATGTAGTAACAGTATTAGATGTAGTAATAGTACCAAGAGACTAGTAGTAATGGTATTAGATGTAGTAATAGTACCCAGACACTGGTAGTAATGGTATTAGATGTAGTAATAGTATTAGATGTAGTAATAGAACCCAGAGACTAGAAGTAATGGTATTAGATGTAGTAATAGTATTAGATGTAGTAACAGTAATATATGTAGTAATAGTACCCATAGACTAGTAGTAATGATATTAGATGTAGTAATAGTATTAGATGTAGTAACAGTATTAGATGTAGTAACAGTATTAGATGTAGTAATAGTACCAAGAGACTAGTAGTAATGGTATTAGATGTAGTAATAGTACCCAGACACTGGTAGTAATGGTAGTAGATGTAGTAATAGTATTAGATGTAGTAACAGTAATATATGTAGTAATTGTACCCAGAGACTAGTAGTAATGATATTAGATGTAGTAATAGTATTAGGTGTAGTAATAGTACCCAGACACTGGTAGTAATGGTATTATATGTAGTAATAGTATTAGATGTAGTAATAGTACCCAGAGACTAGTAGTAATGCTATTAGATGTAGTAATAGTAGTATATGTAGTAATAGTATTAGATGTAGTAATAGTATTAGATGTAGTAACAGTATTATATGTAGTAATAGTATTAGATGTAGTAACAGTAATAGATGTAGTAATAGTACCCATAGACTAGTAGTGATGATATTAGATGTAGTAATAGTATTAGATGTAGTAATAGTACCAAGAGACTAGTAGTAATGATATTAGATGTAGTAATAGTACCCAGAGACTAGTAGTAATGGTATTAGATGTAGTAATAGTACCCAGAGACTAGTAGTAATGGTATTAGGTGTAGTAATAGTACCCAGAGACTAGTAGTAATGGTATTAGATGTAGTAATAGTATTAGATGTAGTAATAGAACCCAGAGACTGGAAGTAATGGTATTAGATGTAGTAACAGTATTAGATGTAGTAATAATATTAGATGTAGTAACAGTAATAGATGTAGTAACAGTAATAGATGTAGTAATAGTACCCATAGACTAGTAGTAATGATATTAGATGTAGTAATAGTATTAGATGTAGTAGTAGTATTAGATGTAGTAATAGTATTAGATGTAGTAATAGTATTAGATGTAGTAATAGAACCCAGAGACTAGTAGTAATGATATTAGATGTAGTAATAGTATTAGATGTAGTAATAGTATTAGATGTAGTAATAGAACCCAGAAACTAGTAGTAATGATATTAGATGTAGTAATAGTACCCAGAGACTAGTAGTAATGGTATTAGATGTAGTAATAGTACCCAGAGACTAGTAGTAATGGTATTCGGTGTAGTAATAGTACCCAGAGACTAGTAGTAATGGTATTAGATGTAGTAATAGTATTAGATGTAGTAATAGAACCCAGAGACTGGAAGTAATGGTATTAGATGTAGTAATAGTATTAGATGTAGTAATAGTATTAGATGTAGTAATAGTATTAGATGTAGTAACATTAGATGTAGTAATAGTACCCAGAGACTAGAAGTAATGATATTAGATATAGTAATAGTATTAGATGTAGTAACAGTAATATATGTAGTAATAGTACCCATAGACTAGTAGTAATGATATTAGATGTAGTAATAGTATTAGATGTAGTAACAGTATTAGATGTAGTAACAGTATTAGATGTAGTAATAGTACCAAGAGACTAGTAGTAATGGTATTAGATGTAGTAATAGTACCCAGACACTGGTAGTAATGGTAGTAGATGTAGTAATAGTATTAGATGTAGTAACAGTAATATATGTAGTAATTGTACCCAGAGACTAGTAGTAATGATATTAGATGTAGTAATAGTATTAGGTGTAGTAATAGTACCCAGACACTGGTAGTAATGGTATTATATGTAGTAATAGTATTAGATGTAGTAATAGTACCCAGAGACTAGTAGTAATGCTATTAGATGTAGTAATAGTAGTATATGTAGTAATAGTGTTAGATGTAGTAATAGTATTAGATGTAGTAACAGTATTATATGTAGTAATAGTATTAGATGTAGTAACAGTAATAGATGTAGTAATAGTACCCATAGACTAGTAGTAATGATATTAGATGTAGTAATAGTATTAGATGTAGTAATAGTACCAAGAGACTAGTAGTAATGATATTAGATGTAGTAATAGTACCCAGAGACTAGTAGTAATGGTATTAGATGTAGTAATAGTACCCAGAGACTAGTAGTAATGGTATTAGATGTAGTAATAGTACCCAGAGACTAGTAGTAATGGTATTAGATGTAGTAATAGTATTAGATGTAGTAATAGAACCCAGAGACTGGAAGTAATGGTATTAGATGTAGTAATAGTATTAGATGTAGTAATAGTATTAGATGTAGTAATAGTATTAGATGTAGTAACATTAATAGATGTAGTAATAGTACCCAGAGACTAGTAGTAATGATATTAGATATAGTAATATTATTAGATGTAGTAATAGAACCCAGCGACTAGTAGTAATGAAATTAGATGTAGTAATAGTATTAGATGTAGTAATAGTATTAGATGTAGTAATAGTATTAGATGTAGTAACAGTAATAGATGTAGTAATAGTACCCAGAGACTAGTAGTAATGGTATTAGATGTAGTAATAGTACCCAGACACTGGTAGTAATGGTATTAGATGTAGTAATAGTATTAGATGTAGTAATAGTACCCAGAGACTAGTAGTAATGGTATTAGATGTAGTAATGGTATTAGATGTAGTAATGGTATCCAGAGACTGGTAGTAATGGTCTTAGATGTAGTAATAGTATTAGATGTAGTAATAGTATTAGATGTAGTAACAGTATTAGATGTAGTAACAGTATTAGATGTAGTAATAGTACCAAGAGACTAGTAGTAATGGTATTAGATGTAGTAATAGTACCCAGACACTGGTAGTAATGGTATTAGATGTAGTAATAGTATTAGATGTAGTAATAGTACCCAGAGACTAGTAGTAATGGTATTATATGTAGTAATAGTATTAGATGTAGTAATAGTATTAGATGTAGTAATAGTATTAGATGTAGTAACAGTATTAGATGTAGTAACAGTACCAAGAGGCGAGTAGTAATGGTATTAGATGTAGTAATAGTATTAGATGTAGTAACAGTAATAGATGTAGTAATAGTACCCAGAGACTAGTAGTAATGATATTAGATGTAGTAATAGTATTAGATGTAGTAATAGTATTAGATGTAGTAACAGTATTAGATGTAGTAATAGTACCAAGAGACTAGTAGAAATGGCATTAGATGTAGTAATAGCACCCAGAGACTAGTAGTAATGGTATTAGATGTAGTAATAGTACCCAGTGACTGGTAGTAATGGTATTAGATGTAGTAATAGTAGTAGATTTAGTAATAGTATTAGATGTAGTAATAGTACCCAGACACTGGTAGTAATGGAATTAGATGTAGTAATAGTATTAGATGTAGTAATAGTATTAGATGTAGTAACAGTATTAGATGTAATAACAGTATTAGATGTAGTAATAGTATTAGTATTAGATGTAGTAATAGTACCCAGAGACTGGTAGTAATGGTATTAGATGTAGTAATAGTATTAGATGTAGTAATAGTATTAGATGTAGTAGTAGTATTAGATGTAGTAATAGTATTAGATGTAGTAACAGTATTAGATGTAGTAATAGTACCAAGAGACTAGTAGAAATGGCATTAGATGTAGTAATAGCACCCAGAGACTAGTAGTAATGGTATTAGATGTAGTAATAGTACCCAGTGACTGGTAGTAATGGTATTAGATGTAGTAATATTAGTAGATTTAGTAATAGTATTAGATGTAGTAATAGTACCCAGACACTGGTAGTAATGGTATTAGATGTAGTAATAGTATTAGATGTAGTAATAGTATTAGATGTAGTAATGGTATTAGATGTAGTAATAGTATTAGATGTAGTAACAGTATTAGATGTAATAATAGTATTAGATGTAGTAATATTATTAGTATTAGATGTAGTAATAGTACCCAGAGACTGGTAGTAATGGTATTAGATGTAGTAATAGTACCAAGAGACTAGTAGTAATGGTATTAGAGGTAGTAATAGTACCCAGACACTGGTAGTAATGGTATTAGATGTAGTAATAGTATTAGATGTAGTAATAGTACCCAGAGACTAGTAGTAATGGTATTATATGTAGTAATAGTATTAGATGTAGTAATAGTATTAGATGTAGTAACAGTATTAGATGTAGTAACAGTATTAGATGTAGTAATAGTACCAAGAGACTAGTAGTAATGGTATTAGATGTAGTAATAGTACCCAGACACTGGTAGTAATGGTAGTAGATGTAGTAATAGTATTAGATGTAGTAACAGTAATATATGTAGTAATTGTACCCAGAGACTAGTAGTAATGATATTAGATGTAGTAATAGTATTAGGTGTAGTAATAGTACCCAGACACTGGTAGTAATGGTATTATATGTAGTAATAGTATTAGATGTAGTAATAGTACCCAGAGACTAGTAGTAATGCTATTAGATGTAGTAATAGTAGTATATGTAGTAATAGTGTTAGATGTAGTAATAGTATTAGATGTAGTAACAGTATTATATGTAGTAATAGTATTAGATGTAGTAACAGTAATAGATGTAGTAATAGTACCCATAGACTAGTAGTAATGATATTAGATGTAGTAATAGTATTAGATGTAGTAATAGTACCAAGAGACTAGTAGTAATGATATTAGATGTAGTAATAGTACCCAGAGACTAGTAGTAATGGTATTAGATGTAGTAATACTACCCAGAGACTAGTAGTAATGGTATTAGATGTAGTAATAGTACCCAGAGACTAGTAGTAATGGTATTAGATGTAGTAATAGTATTAGATGTAGTAATAGAACCCAGAGACTGGAAGTAATGGTATTAGATGTAGTAATAGTATTAGATGTAGTAATAGTATTAGATGTAGTAATAGTATTAGATGTAGTAACATTAATAGATGTAGTAATAGTACCCAGAGACTAGTAGTAATGATATTAGATATAGTAATATTATTAGATGTAGTAATAGAACCCAGCGACTAGTAGTAATGAAATTAGATGTAGTAATAGTATTAGATGTAGTAATAGTATTAGATGTAGTAATAGTATTAGATGTAGTAACAGTAATAGATGTAGTAATAGTACCCAGAGACTAGTAGTAATGGTATTAGATGTAGTAATAGTACCCAGACACTGGTAGTAATGGTATTAGATGTAGTAATAGTATTAGATGTAGTAATAGTACCCAGAGACTAGTAGTAATGGTATTAGATGTAGTAATGGTATTAGATGTAGTAATGGTATCCAGAGACTGGTAGTAATTGTCTTAGATGTAGTAATAGTATTAGATGTAGTAATAGTATTAGATGTAGTAACAGTATTAGATGTAGTAACAGTATTAGATGTAGTAATAGTACCAAGAGACTAGTAGTAATGGTATTAGATGTAGTAATAGTACCCAGACACTGGTAGTAATGGTATTAGATGTAGTAATAGTATTAGATGTAGTAATAGTACCCAGAGACTAGTAGTAATGGTATTATATGTAGTAATAGTATTAGATGTAGTAATAGTATTAGATGTAGTAATAGTATTAGATGTAGTAACAGTATTAGATGTAGTAACAGTACCAAGAGGCGAGTAGTAATGGTATTAGATGTAGTAATAGTATTAGATGTAGTAACAGTAATAGATGTAGTAATAGTACCCAGAGACTAGTAGTAATGATATTAGATGTAGTAATAGTATTAGATGTAGTAATAGTATTAGATGTAGTAACAGTATTAGATGTAGTAATAGTACCAAGAGACTAGTAGAAATGGCATTAGATGTAGTAATAGCACCCAGAGACTAGTAGTAATGGTATTAGATGTAGTAATAGTACCCAGTGACTGGTAGTAATGGTATTAGATGTAGTAATAGTAGTAGATTTAGTAATAGTATTAGATGTAGTAATAGTACCCAGACACTGGTAGTAATGGCATTAGATGTAGTAATAGTATTAGATGTAGTAATAGTATTAGATGTAGTAACAGTATTAGATGTAATAATAGTATTAGATGTAGTAATAGTATTAGTATTAGATGTAGTAATAGTACCCAGAGACTGGTAGTAATGGTATTAGATGTAGTAATAGTATTAGATGTAGTAATAGTATTAGATGTAGTAGTAGTATTAGATGTAGTAATAGTATTAGATGTAGTAACAGTATTAGATGTAGTAATAGTACCAAGAGACTAGTAGAAATGGCATTAGATGTAGTAATAGCACCCAGAGACTAGTAGTAATGGTATTAGATGTAGTAATAGTACCCAGTGACTGGTAGTAATGGTATTAGATGTAGTAATATTAGTAGATTTAGTAATAGTATTAGATGTAGTAATAGTACCCAGACACTGGTAGTAATGGTATTAGATGTAGTAATAGTATTAGATGTAGTAATAGTATTAGATGTAGTAATGGTATTAGATGTAGTAATAGTATTAGATGTAGTAACAGTATTAGATGTAATAATAGTATTAGATGTAGTAATATTATTAGTATTAGATGTAGTAATAGTACCCAGAGACTGGTAGTAATGGTATTAGATGTAGTAATAGTACCAAGAGACTAGTAGTAATGGTATTAGAGGTAGTAATAGTACCCAGACACTGGTAGTAATGGTATTAGATGTAGTAATAGTATTAGATGTAGTAATAGTACCCAGAGACTAGTAGTAATGGTATTATATGTAGTAATAGTATTAGATGTAGTAATAGTATTAGATGTAGTAATAGTATTAGATGTAGTAACAGTATTAGATGTAGTAATAGTACCAAGAGACTAGTAGTAATGGTATTAGATGTAGTAATAGTACCCAGACACTGGCAGTAATGGTATTAGATGTAGTAATAGTATTAGATGTAGTAATAGTACCCAGAGACTAGAAGTAATTGTATTAGATGTAGTAATAGTATTAGATGTAGTAATAGTATTAGATGTAGTAATAGTATCCAGAGACTGGTAGTAATGGTATTAGATGTAGTAATAGTATTAGATGTAGTAACAGTATTAGATGTAGTAATAGTACCCAGAGACTAGTAGTAATGGTATTAGATGTAGTAATAGTACCCAGAGACTGGTAGTAATGGTATTAGATGTAGTAATAGTATTAGATGTAGTAATAGTATTAGATGTAGTAATAGTACCAAGAAACTAGTAGTAATGATATAAGATGTAGTAATAGTATTAGATGTAGTAATAGTATTAGATGTAGTAATAGTACAAGATACTAGTAGTAATGGTATTCGATGTAGTAATAGTACCCAGACACCGGTAGTAATGGTATTAGATGTAGTACTAGTATTAGATGTAGTAATAGTACCCAGAGACTAGAAGTAATTGTATTAGATGTAGTAATAGTATTAGATGTAGTAACAGTATTAGATGTAGTAATAATACCCAGAAACTAGTAGTAATGATATTAGATGTAGTAATAGTACCCATAGACTAGTAGTAATGGTATTAGATGTAGCGATAGTACCCAGAGACTAGTAGTAATGATATTAGATGTAGTAATAGTACCCAGAGACTAGTAGTAATGGTATTAGATGTAGTAATAGTATTAGATGTAGTAATAGTACCAAGAGACTAGTAGTAATGGTATTAGATGTAGTAATAGTATTAGATGTAGTAACAGTATTAGATGTAGTAACAGTATTAGATGTAGTAACAGTATTAGATGTAGTAATAGTACCAAGAGACTAGTAGTAATGGTATTAGATGTAGTAATAGTACCCAGACACTGGTAGTAATGGTATTAGATGTAGTAATAGTATTAGATGTAGTAATAGTACCCAGAGACTAGTAGTAATGGTATTATATGTAGTAATAGTATTAGATGTAGTAATAGTATTAGATGTAGTAATAGTATTAGATGTAGTAACAGTATTAGATGTAGTAACAGTACCAAGAGACGAGTAGTAATGGTATTAGATGTAGTAATAGTATTAGATGTAGTAATGGTATTCGATGTAGTAATAGAACCCAGATACTAGAAGTAATGGTATTAGATGTAGTAATAGTATTAGATGTAGTAACAGTAATAGATGTAGTAATAGTACCCAGAGACTAGTAGTAATGATATTAGATGTAGTAATAGTATTAGATGTAGTAATAGTATTAGATGTAGTAATAGTATTAGATGTAGTAACAGTATTAGATGTAGTAATAGTACCAAGAGACTAGTAGAAATGGCATTAGATGTAGTAATAGCACCCAGAGACTAGTAGTAATGGTATTAGATGTAGTAATAGTACCCAGTGACTGGTAGTAATGGTATTAGATGTAGTAATAGTAGTAGATTTAGTAATAGTATTAGATGTAGTAATAGTACCCAGACACTGGTAGTAATGGCATTAGATGTAGTAATAGTATTAGATGTAGTAATAGTATTAGATGTAGTAACAGTATTAGATGTAATAATAGTATTAGATGTAGTAATAGTATTAGTATTCGATGTAGTAATAGTACCCAGAGACTGGTAGTAATGGTATTAGATGTAGTAATAGTATTAGATGTAGTAATAGTATTAGATGTAGTAATAGTATTAGATGTAGTAACAGTATTAGATGTAGTAACAGTATTAGATGTAGTAATAGTACCAAGAGACTAGTAGACATGGCATTAGATGTAGTAATAGCACCCAGAGACTAGTAGTAATGGTATTAGATGTAGTAATAGTACCCAGTGACTGGTAGTAATGGTATTAGATGTAGTAATATTAGTAGATTTAGTAATAGTATTAGATGTAGTAATAGTACCCAGACACTGGTAGTAATGGTATTAGATGTAGTAATAGTATTAGATGTAGTAATAGTATTAGATGTAGTAATGGTATTAGATGTAGTAATAGTATTAGATGTAGTAACAGTATTAGATGTAATAATAGTATTAGATGTAGTAATATTATTAGTATTAGATGTAGTAATAGTACCCAGAGACTGGTAGTAATGGTATTAGATGTAGTAATAGTACCAAGAGACTAGTAGTAATGGTATTAGAGGTAGTAATAGTACCCAGACACTGGTAGTAATGGTATTAGATGTAGTAATAGTATTAGATGTAGTAATAGTACCCAGAGACTAGTAGTAATGGTATTATATGTAGTAATAGTATTAGATGTAGTAATAGTATTATATGTAGTAATAGTATTAGATGTAGTAACAGTATTAGATGTAGTAATAGTACCAAGAGACTAGTAGTAATGGTATTAGATGTAGTAATAGTACCCAGACACTGGCAGTAATGGTATTAGATTTAGTAATAGTATTAGATGTAGTAATAGTACCCAGAGACTAGAAGTAATTGTATTAGATGTAGTAATAGTATTAGATGTAGTAATAGTATCCAGAGACTGGTAGTAATGGTATTAGATGTAGTAATAGTATTAGATGTAGTAACAGTATTAGATGTAGTAATAGTACCCAGAGACTAGTAGTAATGGTATTAGATGTAGTAATAGTATTATATGTAGTAATAGTATTAGATATAGTAATAGTATTAGATGTAGTAATAGTATTAGATGTAGTAATAGTATTAGATGTGGTAGCAGTATTGAGTTGAGTTTATTTTTATTTTTACAGGGACAGTGCACATTAATCAACGTTTCAGTAAAAGTGCCGGTTTTAGCCAGCCGGCTAATTTTCAACCGCAGTCCCTGGGCAGGTTATTAAAAACAATTACAATATAGACAATAGCAGCATAGAACAAGCAAGACATAGCATACAGAGCAACATAGGACAAGCAAGACGTAGCATACAGAGCAACATAAAACAAAAAGCAGCAAGACAAAATTCATAAAAGCAACAAAGTGTTTCCACACCTCACAAGCTACAGACAACAGACAACATGGAAAGCGGCAACACACAGCTAGGGACCATGTTCACAAATCTGATTGACCTTTAGCCATGTCTTCAAGCATTTTGTGAAAGTGTGATATGTGGTGCAGTTATGTGTGTCTGATGGCAGTGTATTCCAGACATGGGAAGCTCTCACAGAGAATGCAGATTTACTAAAGGTGCTTTTCCTTAGGGGAACTATACAGTCACCTCTCATGGCAGACCTTGTGGATCTGCTGCCATATGTCTGGGTTTTCTGTTTAACAAAAATATTGAGTGGAGGGGGAGCCAGGCCATTAAGGATCTTGAATACAAGACATGCGTCGGTGTATTGCACAAGATTTTCCCAACTCAAGAGCTCATGCTTTCTAAGAATGTGACAATGATGATGGCTATTGGGCTTCCTATCAAGCACTTTGAGAGCCTGTTTGTAGACAGACTGAATAGGTTTTAATGTTGTACAGCAAGCTTGGGCCCAACTAGTCAAGCGGTATGTTAAGTGGGGGAGTATCATAGTTTCGAAGTACAGTTTTGCTACCTCTGTAGTCAAACAATTTCGTATAAATCGGAAATTAGCTAGGTTGAATTTGGTTATTTGAATTACTTTTTTCACATGCTTTTTAAAATAGAGGTTGGAATCAAGTATGATGCCAAGGTACTTAAAATCGGATACCACCTGGAGCTTCTCCCCTGACACATAGACATCTGGCTCAGTAGCATCTGTTTCCCTCTTTGTGAAGAACATGCAAACAGTTTTTTTCACATTGAGATGCAAACACGAGTCACTGAGCCACTTTGTAACCTGGACCATTACAGTGGTGCGTTCTTGTGCAGCTTGTTGTTTGCTCTTTGCATGCACATATATCACTGTATCATCTGCATACATTTGAACTTCAGACCCAGTACAGACAGAAGGCAGATCATTAATGTACAGGCTGAACAGGAGGGGCCCCAGTATTGACCCTTGGGGCACGCCCACATCATAGCTACGAGTGGGCGACAGCTCATTGCTCACTCTGACACACTGAGTTCTGCCTTCAAGGTATGATTTCATCCATCTCAAGGCATCAGGGGAAAAGTTAGTAGTAATGGTATTATATGTAGTAATAGTATTAGATGTAGTAATAGTATTAGATGTAGTAACAGTATTAGATGTAGTAATAATACCCAGAAACTAGTAGTAATGATATTAGATGTAGTAATAGTACCCATAGACTAGTAGTAATGGTATTAGATGTAGCGATAGTACCCAGAGACTAGTAGTAATGATATTAGATGTAGTAATAGTACCCAGAGACTAGTAGTAATGGTATTAGATGTAGTAATAGTATTAGATGTAGTAATAGTACCAAGAGACTAGTAGTAATGGTATTAGATGTAGTAATAGTATTAGATGTAGTAACAGTATTAGATGTAGTAACAGTATTAGATGTAGTAACAGTATTAGATGTAGTAATAGTACCAAGAGACTAGTAGTAATGGTATTAGATGTAGTAATAGTACCCAGACACTGGTAGTAATGGTATTAGATGTAGTAATAGTATTAGATGTAGTAATAGTACCCAGAGACTAGTAGTAATGGTATTATATGTAGTAATAGTATTAGATGTAGTAATAGTATTAGATGTAGTAATAGTATTAGATGTAGTAACAGTATTAGATGTAGTAACAGTACCAAGAGACGAGTAGTAATGGTATTAGATGTAGTAATAGTATTAGATGTAGTAATGGTATTCGATGTAGTAATAGAACCCAGATACTAGAAGTAATGGTATTAGATGTAGTAATAGTATTAGATGTAGTAACAGTAATAGATGTAGTAATAGTACCCAGAGACTAGTAGTAATGATATTAGATGTAGTAATAGTATTAGATGTAGTAATAGTATTAGATGTAGTAATAGTATTAGATGTAGTAACAGTATTAGATGTAGTAATAGTACCAAGAGACTAGTAGAAATGGCATTAGATGTAGTAATAGCACCCAGAGACTAGTAGTAATGGTATTAGATGTAGTAATAGTACCCAGTGACTGGTAGTAATGGTATTAGATGTAGTAATAGTAGTAGATTTAGTAATAGTATTAGATGTAGTAATAGTACCCAGACACTGGTAGTAATGGCATTAGATGTAGTAATAGTATTAGATGTAGTAATAGTATTAGATGTAGTAACAGTATTAGATGTAATAATAGTATTAGATGTAGTAATAGTATTAGTATTAGATGTAGTAATAGTACCCAGAGACTGGTAGTAATGGTATTAGATGTAGTAATAGTATTAGATGTAGTAATAGTATTAGATGTAGTAATAGTATTAGATGTAGTAACAGTATTAGATGTAGTAACAGTATTAGATGTAGTAATAGTACCAAGAGACTAGTAGACATGGCATTAGATGTAGTAATAGCACCCAGAGACTAGTAGTAATGGTATTAGATGTAGTAATAGTACCCAGTGACTGGTAGTAATGGTATTAGATGTAGTAATATTAGTAGATTTAGTAATAGTATTAGATGTAGTAATAGTACCCAGACACTGGTAGTAATGGTATTAGATGTAGTAATAGTATTAGATGTAGTAATAGTATTAGATGTAGTAATGGTATTAGATGTAGTAATAGTATTAGATGTAGTAACAGTATTAGATGTAATAATAGTATTAGATGTAGTAATATTATTAGTATTAGATGTAGTAATAGTACCCAGAGACTGGTAGTAATGGTATTAGATGTAGTAATAGTACCAAGAGACTAGTAGTAATGGTATTAGAGGTAGTAATAGTACCCAGACACTGGTAGTAATGGTATTAGATGTAGTAATAGTATTAGATGTAGTAATAGTACCCAGAGACTAGTAGTAATGGTATTATATGTAGTAATAGTATTAGATGTAGTAATAGTATTATATGTAGTAATAGTATTAGATGTAGTAACAGTATTAGATGTAGTAATAGTACCAAGAGACTAGTAGTAATGGTATTAGATGTAGTAATAGTACCCAGACACTGGCAGTAATGGTATTAGATTTAGTAATAGTATTAGATGTAGTAATAGTACCCAGAGACTAGAAGTAATTGTATTAGATGTAGTAATAGTATTAGATGTAGTAATAGTATCCAGAGACTGGTAGTAATGGTATTAGATGTAGTAATAGTATTAGATGTAGTAACAGTATTAGATGTAGTAATAGTACCCAGAGACTAGTAGTAATGGTATTAGATGTAGTAATAGTATTATATGTAGTAATAGTATTAGATATAGTAATAGTATTAGATGTAGTAATAGTATTAGATGTAGTAATAGTATTAGATGTGGTAGCAGTATTGAGTTGAGTTTATTTTTATTTTTACAGGGACAGTGCTCATTAATCAACGTTTCAGTAAAAGTGCCGGTTTTAGCCAGCCGGCTAATTTTCAACCGCAGTCCCTGGGCAGGTTATTAAAAACAATTACAATATAGACAATAGCAGCATAGAACAAGCAAGACATAGCATACAGAGCAACATAGGACAAGCAAGACGTAGCATACAGAGCAACATAAAACAAAAAGCAGCAAGACAAAATTCATAAAAGCAACAAAGTGTTTCCACACCTCACAAGCTACAGACAACAGACAACATGGAAAGCGGCAACACACAGCTAGGGACCATGTTCACAAATCTGATTGACCTTTAGCCATGTCTTCAAGCATTTTGTGAAAGTGTGATATGTGGTGCAGTTATGTGTGTCTGATGGCAGTGTATTCCAGACATGGGAAGCTCTCACAGAGAATGCAGATTTACTAAAGGTGCTTTTCCTTAGGGGAACTATACAGTCACCTCTCATGGCAGACCTTGTGGATCTGCTGCCATATGTCTGGGTTTTCTGTTTAACAAAAATATTGAGTGGAGGGGGAGCCAGGCCATTAAGGATCTTGAATACAAGACATGCGTCGGTGTATTGCACAAGATTTTCCCAACTCAAGAGCTCATGCTTTCTAAGAATGTGACAATGATGATGGCTATTGGGCTTCCTATCAAGCACTTTGAGAGCCTGTTTGTAGACAGACTGAATAGGTTTTAATGTTGTACAGCAAGCTTGGGCCCAACTAGTCAAGCGGTATGTTAAGTGGGGGAGTATCATAGTTTCGAAGTACAGTTTTGCTACCTCTGTAGTCAAACAATTTCGTATAAATCGGAAATTAGCTAGGTTGAATTTGGTTATTTGAATTACTTTTTTCACATGCTTTTTAAAATAGAGGTTGGAATCAAGTATGATGCCAAGGTACTTAAAATCGGATACCACCTGGAGCTTCTCCCCTGACACATAGACATCTGGCTCAGTAGCATCTGTTTCCCTCTTTGTGAAGAACATGCAAACAGTTTTTTTCACATTGAGATGCAAACACGAGTCACTGAGCCACTTTGTAACCTGGACCATTACAGTGGTGCGTTCTTGTGCAGCTTGTTGTTTGCTCTTTGCATGCACATATATCACTGTATCATCTGCATACATTTGAACTTCAGACCCAGTACAGACAGAAGGCAGATCATTAATGTACAGGCTGAACAGGAGGGGCCCCAGTATTGACCCTTGGGGCACGCCCACATCATAGCTACGAGTGGGCGACAGCTCATTGCTCACTCTGACACACTGAGTTCTGCCTTCAAGGTATGATTTCATCCATCTCAAGGCATCAGGGGAAAAGTTAGTAGTAATGGTATTATATGTAGTAATAGTATTAGATGTAGTAATAGTATTAGATGTAGTAACAGTACCAAGAGACTAGTAGTAATGGTATTAGATGTAGTAATAGTACCCAGACACTGGTAGTAATGGTATTAGATGTAGTAATAGTATTAGATGTAGTAATAGAACCCAGAGACTAGAAGTAATGGTATTAGATGTAGTAATAGTATTAGATGTAGTAACAGTAATAGATGTAGTAATAGTACCCATAGACTAGTAGTAATGATATTAGATGTAGTAATAGTATTAGATGTAGTAACAGTATTAGATGTAGTAACAGTATTAGATGTAGTAACAGTATTAGATGTAGTAATAGTACCAAGAGACTAGTAGTAATGGTATTAGATGTAGTAATAGTACCCAGACACTGGTAGTAATGGTAGTAGATGTAGTAATAGTATTAGATGTAGTAACAGTAATATATGTAGTAATTGTACCCAGAGACTAGTAGTAATGATATTAGATGTAGTAATAGTATTAGATGTAGTAATAGAACCCAGAAACTAGTAGTAATGATATTAGATGTAGTAATAGTACCCAGAGACTAGTAGTAATGGTATTAGATGTAGTAATAGTACCCAGAGACTAGTAGTAATGGTATTAGATGTAGTAATAGTACCCAGAGACTAGTAGTAATGGTATTAGATGTAGTAATAGTATTAGATGTAGTAATAGAACCCAGAGACTGGAAGTAATGGTATTAGATGTAGTAATAGTATTAGATGTAGTAATAGTATTAGATGTAGTAACAGTAATAGATGTAGTAATAGTACCCATAGACTAGTAGTAATGATATTAGATGTAGTAATAGTATTAGATGTAGTAGTAGTATTAGATGTAGTAATAGTATTAGATGTAGTAATAGTATTAGATGTAGTAATAGAACCCAGAGACTAGTAGTAATGATATTAGATGTAGTGATAGTATTAGATGTAGTAATAGTATTAGATGTAGTAATAGAACCCATAAACTAGTAGTAATGATATTAGATGTAGTAATAGTACCCAGAGACTAGTAGTAATGGTATTAGATGTAGTAATAGTACCCAGAGACTAGTAGTAATGGTATTCGATGTAGTAATAGTACCCAGAGACTAGTAGTAATGGTATTAGATGTAGTAATAGTACCCAGAGACTAGTAGTAATGGTATTAGATGTAGTAATAGTATTAGATGTAGTAATAGAACCCAGAGACTGGAAGTAATGGTATTAGATGTAGTAATAGTATTAGATGTAGCACTAGTATTAGATGTAGTAATAGTATTAGATGTAGTAACATTAATAGATGTAGTAGTAGTACCCAGAGACTAGTAGTAATGATATTAGATATAGTAATATTATTAGATGTAGTAATAGAACCCAGCGACTAGTAGTAATGATATTAGATGTAGTAATAGTATTAGATGTAGTAATAGTATTAGATGTAGTAATAGTATTAGATGTAGTAACAGTAATAGATGTAGTAATAGTACCCAGAGACTAGTAGTAATGGTATTAGATGTAGTAATAGTACCCAGACACTGGTAGTAATGGTATTAGATGTAGTAATAGTATTAGATGTAGTAATAGTACCCAGAGACTAGTAGTAATGGTATTAGATGTAGTAATGGTATTAGATGTAGTAATGGTATCCAGAGACTGGTAGTAATGGTCTTAGATGCAGTAATAGTATTAGATGTAGTAATAGTATTAGATGTAGTAATGGTATTAGATGTAGTAATGGTATCCAGAGACTGGTAGTAATGGTATTAGATGTAGTAATGGTCTTAGATGTAGTAATAGTATTAGATGTAGTAATGGTCTTAGATGTAGTAATAGTATTAGATGTAGTAACAGTATTAGATGTAGTAATAGTACCAAGAGACTGGTAGTAATGGTATTATGTAACTGGTGTAACTGGGGTAGTTCTGAACACCACTGTTGCCATTCTCGTGTCAGATCAGGTGGTAATTCTTCGTCCCAGCTGAGAAAGAAGTTAAGAAACCAAGAGGGTCGAAGATACGTGCAGATGACTGCAGAACACTTCTCTTTGTGTTTTGCTTTTGCTTTAGAATGCTCAGTAACGTCCTGAGGTCAAACAAAGTCATCTGTTTCCGGTCTCCATACTAAACCTTCAGCACTAATCCTTGTGTTTCTAGCATCAACGGGTGGTCAGTTGTCGAACTCTCCTCCCATTTTGTTTTCAATTCAGGAGAATTGGTCATCCACTTGCAGAGGTCCATGCCTGCAATCGACAGCATTCGCTTTGCAGTTGTTGTCACAAGGTAAGCCTCTTCAACATTGCGTGAACTTGCAATGAAGTCATCTACATAGTGACTCTCTCAGTATCTCTACAACTTCTGGTTGTTCTGTTTTATATTGTTTCAGGTGCTTCCTGATTGTAGCTGCCAGCAAAAATGGACTTGGGGAAGCTCCAAATACCACTCTTTTCATTCTCAGCACACGCAGCTCCTCTTCATCTTCTCCCCTTGGTGGGCCTGTGAGCCATAGAAATCTTGCGGCGTCTCTGTCTCTCTCTGCTAAGGATATCTGCAGGAAAGCTTTCGATTAAACTGTTCTGCCTTATTATTATTCGACCATGCTGGTCATTTATGAACATTTGAACATCTTGGCCATGTTCTGTTATAATCTCCACCAAGGCACAGCCAGAAGAGGACTGGCCACCCCACATAGCCTGGTTCCTCTCTAGGTTTCTTCCTAGGTTTTGGCCTTACTAGGAAGTTTTTCCAAGCCACCGTGCTTCTACACCTGCATTGCTTGCTGTTTGGGGTTTTAGGCTGGGTTTCTGTACAGCACTTTGAGATATCAGCTGATGTACGAAGGGCTATATAAATAAATTTGATTTTGATTTTGATTTGATGTCTGCCATGAATGCGATCTCATGTAGTCGGAACTTTATCAGAACGCTGAGCAGATCCGGATTCAGGTTCGGTCCTGTGAGTAGACAGTCATTGAGAGATGGACAGCCATCTTCATGGGACAAGGCATCAAACACCACTCTCAGTTTTGTTGTCACCTTATCTTCTCGGGGTACTGCATGGTGAGGTAAGTCGTATTTTACGTTGTCTGCACTTGATGCGTTGTCCTTGGGCACGTCCTCTGCCATATCTTGTTGTAAGTAGTCCTCTACTACTTCATTGTATCTGCTGTACAACGTCACATCCTTCTTCAGTCTTTTCTTCAGACCTTCAAACCGTTTCTTGGCGATTCTATAGTTGTCTTGGAGCTCTGGCATTTCTCGTTTCCATGGCAACTCCACATGGTATCGCCCATCTTTGAAGGTGGTTGTTTCCTCAAACCTTTGTAGAACCTTGTTTTCCTCTGGGTTCTGTTCTCACTTAGAATACCCAGAGACTCAAGCTCCCAGATTGCATGCAGTTGCTTGGAGACTAGTGTGTCTTCATCAAGTGGGATGAACATGCAGGTTGCCTCGGCGACACTTGACATGGACACGGGTCCCTGCACCGACCATCCAAAGGTGCTCTCTAAAGCAACTAGCGTCTCCGTCAGTCGCTCCACTCTGCCTGATACTATCTGCCAGTAGTAGTCTGCTCCTATCAGGACAGAGAGTTCAGGATCATTGTCATCTCCTGGAAAGTCTGCGAGCTGCGGTCCCCTTTTACTGAGCTCATGCTGAATCCGTTCACCAGGAACCTTCATCACAGCTGTGCACACTTGTGGGGTTTCAATTGCCTCTCTCTATATTCTCTGCTGTTTGTCCCAGACATTCTCCAAGATGACTTTCACTGTGTTGCGTTGGGATGTTGCTGGGGCAGAGGAGCCAAACGTGTGAAGAGTGAGTGCCTCTTGTTTGATTACTGGTAGCTTCAAGCCCTTCACAAGGTTTTCATGTATGAAGCTTCTCTGACTGCCTCCATCTAGTAAGCAACAAGCTATCTTCCTGCCCGATGGGCCTTCTACCCATGCCTTTGCCGTTTGTAGCAACACAGTGTTCTGTCCATCTGGTTTCATCCTCACTGAATGGGGAATAACTGAGGAAACAACAGCATCTACAGAAACAGTAGGGGGTTGCACATCACTCCTCTTACCGGTACACAAAGCAATGTGATGTCTGCTTCCACATGTTGCACATCTTTGACTTTACAGAATTTTGCTATGCGTCTCTGTCCTAAACATACAAAGCATCTTCCCATTTTCTTTAGTTTCTCTTTGCGTGTTGCAATATTGTGGTCAGGGCAGTTTTCTGATTTGTGGTCTGCACTGTCACAGAATAGACAGTTTTGTTCCTTCTGGCTGGCTGTATGCAGTGCTGCAGCAGAGGGCATGTTGGGTCTTTTTGTTTTCATTTCATTGGAGAAGCATGACTTGTTCCATGGTTTGCTCTCTTTCTGTTGGTTGCATGATCTTGTTATTTGTAGCGCCCGCTCCCTGCTCTGAACCTCTTTCTGTAGGAAACTGATAATCTCAGACACTTTCCATTCATCATCTACTCCCCTCTGACGACTATAGTCAAGAGCTATGTCCTCTGGAATCATCTGCAGTAAGATTGGGCATAGTAGGCTTCCATAGGTTTCTGACACTACACCCAGTGATTCCAAGCTCCTAATCTGAATTTCACATTCATCAATGCATTTAGATCAGAGGATTTCTTCACAGGTGTGAGATTCAGCAGCTTTGACATATGAGCACTAATCACAAGATCTTTCCTTCCAAATCTGCTTGAGTAGAGCGATTGCATCATCATAGTTACTGTCTGTTAACATCAGTCCTGCTACTGCCTTTGCAGCTGGTCCAGTGAGATATGTTTTCAGATAGGTAAACTTCTCTTTATTACACAGTGAATCATTGTTGTGAATAGCAGTCTCATACTGGCTCCAAAACTCCTGCCACATAATGACTTCTCCATAGAATTTCTCAATAATCAACTTTGGTAGCCTTACTGATTGTCTCTGTGATAGTAGTGGACTGACGTCCTGTTTCTTCTTTATCACTCTTTGTGCACGGCTCTTCAGCATAATAATGCGCAATCTCTGCATCCAATCCGTCCAATAGCGTTAACTGTACAATTCTACGATCAAGTTCAAACAAACTGTCCTCCTTAGTTAAAATAACAATTCCAACAATGTACTCAAGTGATCGGTATCCGGATTTGACTGGGCTATTTCCACGTCAATCTGATTCAAAATCCGCGTTGTGGCGCCTCGAATGGTACCCCGCTTTCGATTCATTCTTTCTGCTTCATGCCGACATTCCTCCTCAGCCATTTCTTCGTCGCAGTTCATAGCCCGGGTTTCGGCACCAAATTTTAGATTAACTGTCTTCAAAGTAATGACTCGGGACGTCGGGTTTGATATGAAAGCTTCTTTTGGTAATAATACTTGTTCACGTTACATTTAACAACTTTAGATTCTACAGAGCAATGCAGAGAAGATGCAAGCGGAAAGTCAGCTTAATCACTTTGCACCTGCACATAACTGGCGTGTTATCTCTCTCATTCCTGAAGCATTCTGGAACTTGCAGTCAAAAGTGCAATTCAATACTAACCAAATCAATTACATATGTAAATAACTGTAAAGAAATATCTTTAGATACAGGTCCATGAATTAACTTAAACATTAACTCTGTAACACATTAAAGTTACAACAAAGACTGTTACTACATCGAATACTATTACTACATCTAATACCATTACTACCAGTCTCTGGGTACTATTACTACATCTAATACTATTACTACATCTAATACGATTACAACATCTAATACCATTACTACATCTAATACTATTACTACAAGTCTCTGGGTACTATTACTACATCTAATACCATTACTACTAGTCTCTGGGTCCTATTACTACATCTAATACTGTTACTACATCTAATACTATTACTACATCTAATACCATTACTACTAGTCTCTGGGTACTAGTACTACATATTGTGCTACATTACTACATCTTGTACTATTACTACATCTAATACTATTACTACATCTAATACTATTAATCATCAAAAAGTATTAGATGTAGTAATAGTACCCAGAGACTGGTAGTAATGGTATTAGATGTAGTAATAGTAGTAGATGTAGTAATAGCACCCAGAGACTAGTAGTAATGATATTAGATGTAGTAATATTATTAGATGTAGTAATAGTACCCAGAGACTAGTAGTAATGGTATTAGATGTAGTAATGATATTAGATGTAGTAATAGTACCCTGAGACTAGTAGTAATGGTATTAGATTAAGTAATAGTATTAGATGTAGCAATAGTATTAGATGTAGTAATAGCACCCAGAGACTAGTAGTAACGGTATTCGATGTAGTAACAGTATTCAATGTAGTAACAGAATTGTATGAAGTAATAGTATTAGATGTAGTAACAGTATTAGATGTAGTAATAGTATTCAGACACTAGTAGTAATAGTATTAGATGTAGTAATAGTATTAGCTGTAGTAACCGGAATAGATATAGTAATAGTATTATATATAGTAATAGTATTAGATGTAGTAATAGTAGTAGATGTAGTAACAGTATTATATATAGTAATAGTATTCAGACACTAGTAGTACTATAATTAGATGTAGTAACAGTATTAGATATAGTAATAGTATTATATATAGTACTAGTAGTATATATAGTAATTGTATTCGATATAGTAATAGTATTAGATGCAGTAATAGTATTAGATATAGTAATAGCTATAGTAATAGTAATAGTATTAGATATAGTAATAATAGTATTATATATAGTAATAGTATTCAGACACTAGTAGTAATAGTATTAGATGTAGTAATAGTATTCAGACACTAGTAGTAATAGTATTAGATGTAGTAATAGTATTAGATGTAGTAATAGTATTAGATGTAGTAATATTATGCAGACACTAATAGTAATATTATTAGATGTAGTAATATTATTAGATGTAGTAACAGTATTACATATAGTAATAGTACTAGATGTAGTAATAGTACACAGGGACTAGTAGTAATGGTATTAGATGTAGTAATAGTACTAGTACACAGAATAGTAGTAATGGTATTAGATATAGTAATGGTATTAGATGTAGTAATAGTACCCAGAGACTAGTAGTAATGGTACTAGATGTAGTAACTGTACTAGATGTAGTAACTGTACTAGATGTAGTAACTGTACTAGATGTAGTAACTGTACTAGATGTAGTAGCAGTACTAGATGTAGTAATAGTATTAGATGTAGTAATAGTATTAGATGTAGTAATAGTATTAGATGTAGTAATATTATTGAGACACTAGTAGTAACAGTATTAGATGTAGTAACAGTATTAGATGTAGTAACAATACTAGATGTAGTAACAGTACTAGATGTAGAAACTGTATTAGATGTAGTAATAGTTTTAGATGTAGTAATAGTATTAGATGTAGTAATAATACCCAGACACTAGTAGTAATAGTATTAGATGTAGTAATAGCATTAGATGTAGTAATAGCAGTATTACATGTAGTAATAGCATTAGATGTAGTAATAGCATTAGATGTAGTAATGTTACTAGATGTAGTAATAGTATTAGATGTAGTAATAGTATTAGATGTAGTAATAGTATTAGATGTAGTAATAGTATTAGATGTAGTAATAGTATTAGATGTAGTAATAGTATTAGATGTAGTAATAGTACCCAGAGACTAGTAGTAACAGTATTAAATGTAGTAATAGTATTAGATGTAGTAACAGTATTAGATGTTAGTACCCAGAGACTAGTAGTATCAGTATTAAATGTAGTAATAGTATTAGATGTAGTAATAGTACCCAGAGACTAGTAGTAACAGTATTAAATGTAGTAACAGTATTAGATGTAGTAACAGTATTATATGTAGTAATAGTATTAGATGTAGTAATAGCATTAGATGTAGTAATGTTACTAGATGTAGTAATGTTACTAGATGTAGTAGCAGTATTAGATGTCGTAACAGTATTAGATGTAGTAATAGTATTAGATGTAGTAATAGTATTCAGACACTAGTAGTAATAGTATTAGATGTAGTAATAGTATTCAGACACTATTAGTAATAGTATTAGATATAGTAATAGTAATAGTATTAGAAATGGTAATAGTATTAGATATAGTAATAGTATTAGATATAGTAATAGTATTAGATGTAGTAATAGTATTCAGACACTAGTAGTAATAGTATTAGATATAGTAATAGTATTAGATATAGTAATATTATTAGATGTAGTAATAGTATTAGATGTAGTAATAGTATTAGATGTAGTAATAGTATTAGATATAGTAATAGTATCCAGTAACTCATCATTTGTTAAGATATAAGGTAGTATTAATAGGTAGTAGCAGTATCCAGAGACTCACCAGTTGACCCCGTCCGCCTCCACCCAGGCAAACCTGTACTCATTGACCCTCAGCATCAGCTGGAGACAGCCTGCCACACACTGCACATACTGGGAGCTCTGGAGGGGGGAGAAACAGAGAGAGACACACAAAGTGTGGTCAGGGAAATGGGAAGGGATTTGGAATGACCTGGTCATCCATTCTGAAACAGTTGTGGTCAACATCACCAACCTCCATCTATATATCCGTCCATATATCTCCAATCTATATAGGCCTTTTAACAAAAACATTAGTCACAGTGAGTGCTCAACAGTAACTGGGAAGAGCAAGGGAAGAGAGTGGGAAGAGGCAGCAGCAGTACTAGCAGCAGCAGTAGTAGTAGTAGTAGTAGTAGTAGTAGTAGTAGTAGTATCTGCAGCAGTAGTAGTAGTAGCAGTAGTAGTAGCAGTAGTAGTAGCAGCAGCAGTAGTAGTAGCAGCAGTAGTAGTAGCAGCAGCAACAGTAATAGCAGTAGTAGCAACAGTAGTAGTAGTAGTAGTAGTAGCAGCGTCATTAGCAGCAGAAGTAGTAGTATCAGCAGTAGCATCAAAATAAGTAGTATGTATTAGTATTAGTAATAGGAGTAGTAGAGCAGCCGCAGTAGCATCAAAAGTAGTAGTTGTAGCGTCAGCAGCAGATATAATACCAACAACAGTAGTAGTAGCAGCAGCAGTAGTTGCAGTAGCAATAGTAGTAGCAGTAGCATCAGTAGTAGCAGCAAAGTATTAGTAGAAAAGTAGTAGTAATAGCAGCATCATCAGTAAAGTAGTAGTAGTAGCAGCAGTAAAGTAGTAGCATTAAAGTAGTAGTAGCAGCTGTAACATCATCAGCAGTAAAGTAGTAGTAGTAAAGAAGTAGTAGCAGTAAAGTAGTAATAGTAAAGTAGCAGTAGTAGCAGCAGCAGCTGTAAAGTAGTAGTAGTAGTAGCAGTAAAGTAGTAGAAGTAAAGTAGTGGTAGTAGCAGTAGCAAAATAGTAGTAGCAGTAAAGCAGTAGTAGCATCAGTAGTAAAGTAGTAGTAGTCATATTAGTAGCAGTAAAGTAGAGGTTGTAGTAGCAGCATCAGCAGTAAAGTAGTAGTAGTAGCAGTAAAGTAGTATTAGCAGTAAAGTAGGTGTAGTAGTATTAGCATCAGCAGTAAAGTAGTAGTAGTAGTAGTAGTAGTAGAAGCATCAGCAGTAAAGTAGTAGCAGTAAAGTAGCAGTAGTAGCAGCAGCAGCTGTAAAGTAGTAGCAGTAAAGTAGTAGAGGTAAAGTAGTGGTAGTAGCAGTAGCAAAATAGTAGTAGCAGTAAAGCAGTAGTAGCAGTAGTCATATTAGTAGCAGTAAAGTAGAAGTTGTAGTAGCAGCATCAGCAGTAAAGTAGTAGTAGTAGCAGTAAAGTAGTATTAGCAGTAAAGTAATTGTAGTAGTAGCATCAGCAGTAAAGTAGTAGTAGCAGTAGTAGTAGAAGCATCAGCAGTAAAGTAGTAGCATTAAAGTAGTAGTAGCCGTTTCATCAGCAGTGAAGTAGTAGTAGTAATGTAGTAGTAGCAGAAGTAGTAGTAGTAGCAGCAGCTGTAAAGTAGTAGTAGCAAAATAGTAGTAGAAGTAAAGTAGTAGAGGTAGTAGTAGTAGCAGTAGTAGTAGTAGCAGTAGAAGTAGTACAGTAGTAGTAGTAGCAGTAGCAATGTAGTAGCAGAAGTAGTAGTAGTATTAGTAGCAGTAAAGTAGTAGTAATAGTAGTAGCAGCAGTAAAGTAGTAGAGTTAAAGTAGTAGTAGTAGCAGTAGCAAAATAGCAGTAAAGTAGTAGTAGCATCAGCAGTAAAGTAGTAGTAGCAGCAGCAGTAAAGTAGTAGTAGTAGCATCAGCAGTAAAGTAGTAGTAGTAGTAGTAGTAGCAGCAGCAGTAGCATCAGCGGTAAAGTAGTAGTAGTAGAAGTTGGCTCCCCCTCGGGTTCGTGCCATGAAGGAGATATTTGTGGGCTATACTTGGCCTTGTCTCAGGATGGTAAATTGGTGGTTGACGATATTCCTCTAATGGTGTGGGGGCTGTGTTTTGGCAAAGTGGGTGGGGTTATATCCTGCCTGTTTGGCTCTGTCCGGGGGTATCATCGGATGGGGCCACAGTGTCTCCTGACCCTCCTGTCTCAGCCTCCAGTATTTATGCTGCAGTAGTTTGTGTCAGGGGGCTAGGGTCAGTCTGTTATATCTGGAGTACTTCTCCTGTCTAATCCGGTGTCCTGTGTGAATTTAAGTATGCTCTCTCTAATTCTCTCTTTCTTTCTTTCTTTCTCTCTCTCGGAGGACCTGAGCCCTAGGACCATGTCTCAGGACCAACTGGCATGATGACTCCTTGCTGTCCCCAGTCCACCTGGCCGTGCTGCTGCTCCAATTTCAACTGTTCTGCCTGCGGCTATGGAACCCTGGCCAGTTCACCGGACGTGCCACCTGTCCCAGACCTGCTGTTTTCAACTTTTTAGAGACAGCAGGAGCAGTAGAGATACCCTCAATGATCGGCTATGAAAAGCCAACTGACATTTACTCCTGAGGTGCTGACTTGTTGCACCCTCGACAACTACTGTGAATATTATTATTTGACCCTGCTGGTCATTTATGAACATTTGAACATCTTGGCCATGTTTTGTTATAATCTCCACCCGGCACAGCCAGAAGAGGACTGGCCACCCCTCATAGCCTGGTTCCTTCCTAGGTTTATTCCTAGGTTTTGGCCTTTAGGGAGTTTTTCCTAGCCACCGTGCTTCTACACCTGCATTGCTTGCTGTTTGGGATTTTAGGCTGGGTTTCTGTACAGCACTTTGAGATATCAGCTGATGTAAGAAGGGCTATATAAATACATTTGATTTGAAACGTGATTAGTAAAGTAGTAGCAGTAGCAGTAGAGTAGTAAAGTAGTAGTAGTGGTAGCATCAGAAGTAAAGTAGTAGTAGTAGTAGCAGCATCAGAAGTAAAGAAGTAGTAGTAAAGTAGTATTAGTAGCAGCATCAGCAGTAGAGTAGTAGTAGTAAAGTAGTAATAGCATAAGCAGTAAAGTAGTAGCAGTAAAGTAGCAGTAGTAGTAGCATCAGCAGTAAAGTAGTATTACATTTGTAGTAGCAGTAAAGTAGTAATAGCATAAGCAGTAAAGTAGTAGCAGTAAAGTAGCAGTAGTAGTAGCATCAGCAGTAAAGTAGTATTACATTTGTAGTAGCAGTAAAGTAGTAATAGCATAAGCAGTAAAGTAGCAGTAGCAGTAAAGTAGCAGTAGTAGTAGCATCAGCAGTAAAGTAGTAGTAGCAGCACTAAGACAGTGATTGGTTGTGTTATTAAAATGATCTCAGAGAGGGTTTCAGAGAATAAATCACCTGGGTAGCATTTCAAACGCATTAAAGACACACCCTCCTCCACTTCCCCTTGCCTTATGACCTTAGGGGATCCCCGCGGCCATCTTTGCCATTGGTCCAAACGATTAGCCAGTTAAGTAAGCCACTCAGCACTCGTTTGTGATCGACTTTGCGAGTGTAAAATTCTGTTCACGTCGAGGCCTGAAACACCCCATAATTCAATTAACGTTGATTGTAAATCCGCTAAGAAAAGTAATCCAAAACATAAAACCAACATTAATACGGAGAAGTCAACATACAAGTGGAAGTAAAAAACGAATGCAAATAACTTTGAAACTGTGCTACTAATGCACATGACGGCACAAACACGTATCGTGAAAGTAATTATGTTTTTGTTTGGTTAGCTTTTGGAAACAGCTAGCGCATACAACTTTTCCTGACATCACACTTATACATTGTAATTTTCAATTTACCTGATGTCATCGGATGGCTAGCATTCGATGTCTGCGGATGCGTTGTCTTCTAGCCAAGACATCAATCATAATAGACAATAGAGCTTAAAAAAACAGAAAACAGGACTGTGGGACGAACAAGAGACATTTCCAGGCGGTCCATTTAAAAGTAATTAATTGTTCCCTTGCCCTGCAAATGTCAATTCATCATACGTCATGATATGTCCTCAGAAGTGTTAATTTGAGGGCTGAGGGGAGAGGGTGTCTTTTACATGTTTGGAACGCAGCCGAGATGTGTAAAAGCCCCTAGAACAAGATGGCTTCCTGGTTAATATGGTAGAAAACATGGTGGCCTGGGTAACAAATAAACCTGCATTTCCTCTCATTCTGTTCACTTAGAGAGAAGAGCTTCTGTTCAAGCTATAGAAGGGCTGTGACGGTCATGAAATTTTGGATGACTGTAATTGGCCAGCCTTAATAAGAATATTTTTTGAGACACATTTTGTCCTTTCCGCTCCTGACTATATGTGCTGAAATATAAATAGAATGGCAGCACACGCACAGAGCAAGCTGTTGCGCAGCAACTCCATCTCTTCCTGAAGACAAATAATGTATACAAAACACAGTCTAGTTTTAGACCCCATCATAGCACTGAGACTGCTCTTGTGAAGGTGGTAAATTACCTTTTAATGACGTCAGACCGAGGCTCTGCATCTGTCCTCGTACTCGTAGACCTTAGACCTTTTCCGCATCGTTTGTAACTTATTTTGTAAATAATTTTGCTGCTACAGTCTCTTATGACCAAAAATGGCCTCTGGATATCAGAACAGCAATTACTCACCTCAAACTGGAGGAAGGATATACTGCTTCTCAGAGACCAGGCCCAAATAACTGTCAATCGCGTGAAGAAAATACGTAAATACAGCGGGCGGAGATCGGGGTGCGTTGTGAGAATTTGTTGGCGAGTGGGTAACCCGCCTCTACCATCCCTTCTATTGGCCAACGTGCAATCACTGGAGAATAAACTGGATGATCTCCGTTCGAGACTATCCTACGACATTAAAAACTGTAATATCTTATGTTTTACCAAATCATGGCTGAACGACGACACTGATAATATACGGTGGGCTGGGTTTTCTGTGCATCGACAGGACAGAACAGCTACAACTGGTAAGATGACGGGTGTGTCGATTTGTCAATAAAAGCTGGTGTGCAATGTATCAAGGAAGTCTCAAAGTATTGCTCGCATGAGGTAGAGTACCTCATGATAAGCTGTTGACCACACTATCTACCAAGAGAGTTTATCTATATTTTTCATAGCTGCCTATTTACCACCACAAACCGATGCACTAAGACCGCACTCAATAAGCTGTATAAGGCCATAAGCAAACAGGAAAACGCTCATCCAGAGGCGGCGCTCCTAGTGGCCGGGGACTTTAATACAGGCAAACTTAAATCCGTTTTACCTCATTTCTACCAGCATGTCACGTGTTACTCCAAACAAAGGCATACAAAGCTCTCCCTCGTCTTCCATTTGGCAAATCTGACAAATTCTAATCTCCTGATTCCTGCTTACCAGCAAAAACTAAAGCAGAAATTACCTATGACACGCTCAATACGGAAGTGGTTAGATGAGGCAGATGCTAAGCAACAGGACGATGGAATATGTTCCAGGATTCATCCAATGGCATTGAGGAGTATACCACCTCAGTCAATGGCTTCATCAATAAATGCAACAACGACGTCGTCCCCACATTGACCGAGTGTACATATCCCAACCAGAATCCATGGAGAACGGGCAACATCCGCACGAGCTAAAGGCTAGAGCTGCAGCTTGAAAGCGGGACACTAATCCGGACGCTTATAAGAAATCTCGCTATGCCCTCAGACGAACCACCATACAGGCAAAGCGTAAATACAGGACTAAGACTCAATCCTACTACACCGCCTCTCGTCAGATGTGGTAGAGCTTGCAAACTATTAAGGACTACAAAGGGAAACCCAGTCACGAGCCTAATACAGTCAAGCTTAATGCCGCATATGCTCGCTTCAAGGAAAGCAACACTGAAGCATGCATGAGCACCAGCTGTTCCGGATGACTGTGTGATCACACTCTCCGTAGCCAATGTGAGCGAGACCTTTAAACAGATCAACATTGGGGCGGCAGGGTAGCCTAGTGGTTAGAGTGTTGGACTAGTAACCGGAAGGTTGCAAGTTCAAGCCCCTGAACAGGCAGTTAACCCACTGTTCCTAGGCCGTCATTGAAAATAAGAATTTGTTCTTAACTGACTTGCCTGGTTAAATAAAGGTTAAAAAAATAAAAAATTCACAAGGCCGCTGGGCCAGACGGATTACCAGTTCGTGTACTCAAAGCATGCGCGGACCAACTGGCAAGTGTCTCGACTGACATTTTCAACCTCTCCCTGACTCAGTCTGTAATGTTTCAAGCAGACCACCATAGTATCTGTGCCCAAGAAAGCGAAGGTAACCTGCCTAAATGACTACCGCCTCGTAGCACTCACATGAGTAGCCATGAAGTGCTTTGAAAGGCTGGCCAGAAAGCTGGTCATGGCTCACAACACCATCATCCCGGAAACCCTAGACCCACTCCAATTCGCATACCGCCCCAACAGATCCACAGATGGTGCAATCTCAATCGCACTCCACATTCTGCCCTTTCCCACATGGACAAAAGGAACACCTATGTGAGAATGCTGTTCATTGACTGCAACACTGTGTTCAACACCATAGTGCCCACAAAGCTCTTTAGCCCATAGCTAAAGACTATGGGCCTAAACACCTCCCTCTGCAACTGGATCCTGGACTTCCTGACGCGCCGCCCCCAGGTGGTAAGGGTAGGCAACAACACATCTGCCACGCTGATCCTCAACACTGGGGCCCCTCAAGATTGTGTACTTATTATGGGGATGTGTACACCCTGTGTACTCCCTGTTCACTCGGCCAGGCTCGACTCCATCACCATCATTAAGTTTGCTGACGACAACAGTGGTAGGCCTGATCACCGACAACAATGAGACAGCCTATAGGGAGGTCAGAGACCTGGCAGTATGGTGCCAGGAGAACATCTCTCTTAACGGACAAAGGAGCTGATCGTGGACTACGGGAAAAGGATGGCCAAACACATCCCCATTGACGGGGCTGTAGTTGAGCGGGTCGAGAGTTAAGTTCCTTGGTGTCCACATCACCAACAAACTATCATGGTCGAAGCACACCAAGACAGTCTTGAAGAGGGTTAGAAAACACCTTTTCACCCTCAGGAGACTGAAACTTTTGGCATGGGTTGGCAGATCTTCAAAAAGTTCTACAGCTGCACCATCAAGCGCATCCTGCCTAGTTGCATCACCGCCTGGTATGGCAACTGCTCAACATCCAACCAGAAGGCTCTACAAAGGGTAATGCGCACAGCCCAGTACATCACTGGCTTCCTGCCATCCGGGACCTCTATACCAGGCAATGTCAGAGGAAGGCCAACATTTTTATATTTACATTGACACCCTCCTACCCTTTGTTTTAAACTGCTGTTACTCTCTGTTTGTTATCTATGCATAGTCACTTTACTTTTCCACCTAAATACCCCCAGTATTTATTTATTTATTTTATTTCACCAGGTAGGCTAGTTGAGAGTTCTCATTTGCAACTGCGACCTGGCCAAGATAAAGCAAAGCAGTTCGACACATACAAGAGTTACACATGGAATAAACAAACATAGAACCAATAATACAGTAGGAAAATCTATAAAACAGCATGTGCAAATGAGGTAGGATAAGAGAGGCTCGGCAATAAATAGGCCATGGTATATTTTATTATATTGCTTTTTATTACATTTTCTACTTTAGTGTATTTAGTCAATATTCTTAACTCTATTTCTTGAAATGCAATGTTGGTTAAGGGCTTGTAAGTAAGCATTTCACAGTAATACCTGTTGTATTCGGCACGTGACAAATACAATTTGATTTGACACCATCGATCGCCACATTCTTTAGGAGATTGGAAGCCCTAATTGGTCTGTCGGAAAGATATCAGTTAAGTCTCTGTGGATGGTTTGTCCTCTGACAGATCAATTGTAAGTTTTGGCGTTCCTCAAGGTTGACTATATATTCTACCAATTGGTGATGTCATTCAGAAACACAATGTCAACTTTCACCGCTATACGGACGACACACAGCTGTGCATTTCGATGAAACATGGTGAAGCCCCACATTTGCCTACCCTGGAAGCCTGTGGTGTTTTACTTTAAACTTGGACAAAACAAAAAATGCCAGTCCAAAGAAACAAAGATCTGCTGTAGGATCTGACAATTAATCGTGATGGTTGTACAGTTGTTTCAAATTCAAAAAAACTGTGGACCTCTTTTGACGAACATAAGAATATTTCAAGGAAAGTTTTTTTTCCATCTACGTAACATTGCAAAACTCAGATACTTTTTGTCAAAAAACGATGCAGAAAAGCAAATCCATGCTTGTGTCACTTCTAGATTAGACTACTGCAATGTTCTACTTTCCGGCTACCCGGATAAAGCACTAAATAAACATTAATTAGTGCTGAACACGGCTGCTAGAATTTTGACTAGAACCCCAAAATTTGATGGTTTTACTCCAGTGCTAGCCCCTCTACACTGGCTTCCTGTAAAGGCTAGGGCTGATTTCAAGGTTTTACTGCTAACCTACAAAGCATTACATGGGCTCGCTCCTACCTCCTTCTCCAATTTGGTCCTGCCGTACATGCCTACAAGTACGCTACAGTCACAAGACGCAGGCCTCCTTATTGTCCCTAGAATTTCTAAGTAAACAGCTGGAGGCAGGCCTTTCTCTTATAGAGCCACATATTTATGGAAAGGTCTGCCTACCCATGTGAGAGACTCGGTCTCGACCTTTAAGTCTTTACTGAAGACTCATCATCATCTTCAGGTTAAATAAAGGTGAAATAAAAAAATCTCTTGAGTAGGTCCTACGATTGAGTCTCGTCAGTTCCAGGGGTGCGAAGGTGTCTCTTGCCTGGCCAGCTCTCATCTCTCCACTGGGATTTTAAGGCATCTATTATGGTGGTTGAGTCACTGGTTTACTCGTGCTCTTCCATCCCTAGCAGGGGTGTGTCACTTGAGTGGGTTGCTTCACAGACGTTTTCTTCCTGTCCGGTTTTGTGTACCATCGGGCTCATGCGGTGGAGGAGATCTTCGTGGGCTATACTCAGCCTTGTCTCAGGGTAGTAAGTTGGTGGTCTGTTGATATCCCTCGAGTGGTGTGGGGGCTGTACTCAGCCTTGTCCCAGGGTAGTAAGTTGGTGGTCTGTTGATATCCCTCGAGTGGTGTGGGGGCTGTACTCAGCTTTGTCCCAGGGTAGTAAGTTGGTGGTCTGTTGATATCCCTCGAGTGGTGTGGGGGCTATACTCAGCCTTGTCTCAGGGTAGTAAGTTGGTGTTCTGTTGATATCCCTCGAGTGGTGTGGGGGCTGTGCTTTGGGGCCACAGTGTCGTTGTACCCCCGTCCCGCCCCATCTCAGCCTCAAGTATTAATGCTGTAATAGTCTACAGAACCAGTCAAAAGTTTGCACACACTTACTCATTCAAGGGTTTTTTCTTTATTTTTTCTATTTTCTACATTGTATAATAATAGTGAAGACATCAAAACTATGAAATAACACATATGGAATCATGTAGCAACCAAAAAAGTGTTAAACAAATCAAAATATATTTTATATTTGAGATTCTTCAAAGTACCCACACTTTGCCTTGATGACAGCTTTGCACACTGTTGACACGCTCTCAACCAGCTTCACCTGGAATGCTTTTCCAAAAGTCTATAAAGGAGTTCCCATCTATGCTGAACACTTGTTGGCTGCTTTTCCTTCACTCTGTGGTCAAACTCATCTCAAACCATCTCAAGTGTGTTGAGGTCAGGTGATTGTGGAGGCCAGGTCTGATGCAGCACTACATCACTCTCCTTCTTGGTCAAATATTACTTACACAGTCTGGAGGTGTGTTTTGGGTCATTGTCCTGTTGAAAAACAAATGATGGTCCCACTAAGCCCAAACCAGATGGGATGGCGTATCGCTGCAGAATGCTGTGGTAACCATGCAGGTTAAGTGTGCCTTGAACTCGAAATAAATCACAGTGTCACCAGCAAAGTACCCCCACACCGTCACACCTCCATGCTTCAAGGTATGAACCACACATGCAGAGCTCATCCGTTCAACTACTCTGCGTCTCACAATGATGCATAATGCAACATGGCGCTGACAGAGATGGTCGCCTCGCTTCGCGTTCTTAGGAAACTCTGCAGTATTTTGATATGTATTATTTTTTACACTGTTACCCCAGGAAATCTTAAGTCTTAATACATACAGCCGGGAAGAACTATTGGATATAAGAGCAACGTGAACTTACCAAGATTACGACCAGGAATACGACTTTCCCGAAGCGGATCCTCTGTTTGGACCACCACCCAGGACAATGGATCAGATCCCAGTAGGCAACCTAAAACAATGGCGCCGCAGAAGGGGGAGATGGAGGGGTCTTCTGGTCAGGCTCCGTAGACAGGCACATTGCAGAGGAAACGCCCATGCTCAGGTCTGTTCAACACTGGTCCGACCAACCTGATTCCACGCTTCAAGATTGCGTCGATCACGTGGACTGGGATATGTTCTGGATAGCGTCGAAAAACATTGATGTATACGCTGAGCGAGTTTTTTAGCAAGTACATCGGGGATGTCATACCCACGGTGACTATTTACACCTTCCCCAACCAGAAACCATGGATTGATGGCAGCATTCACGCAAAACTGAAAGCACGAACCACTGCTTTTAAATCAGGGCAAGGCGACAGGAAACATGACCGAATACAAACAGTGTAGCTATTACCTAAGCAAGGCAATCAAACAAGCTAAGTGTCAGCAGAGAGACAAAGTAGAGTCACAATTCAATGGCTCAGACACGAGACGTATGTGGCAGGGTCTACAGTCAATCACGGACTACAAAAAGAAAACCGTCCCCATCGCGGACACCAACATCTTGCTCCCAGACAAACTAAACAACTTATTTGCTCGCTTTGAGGACAATACAGTAACATAGCCCGCAACCAAAACCTGCGGGCTCTCCTTCACTACAGCCAACGCGAGTAAAACATTTAAAAGTTTTAACCCTCGCAAGGCTGCCGGCCCAGACGGCATCCCTAGCCGCATCCTCAGAGTATACACAGACCAGCTGGCTGGTGTGTTAACAGACATATTCAATCAATCCCTAGTCTAGTCTGCTGTTCACACTTTCTTCAAGATAGCCACCATTGTTCCTGTTCCCAAGAAAGCAAAGGTAACTGAGCTAAATGACTATCTTCCCGTAGCACTCACTTCTGTCATCATGAAGAGCTTTGAGAGACTAGTCAAGGGTCATATCACCTCCAACCTACCTGACACCCTAGACCCATTCCAATTTGCTTACCGCCCCAATAGGTCCACAGACGACACAATCACAATCACACTGCACAAACCCATCTGGACAAGAGGAATACCTATGTAAGAATGCTGTTCATCGATCATCGATTACAGCTCAGCATTTAACACCACAGTACCCTCCAAACTCATCATTAAGCTTGAGACTCTGGGACTCGACCCCCCGAGTGCAACTGGGTCCTGGACTTTGACAGGCCGCCCCCAGGTGGTGAGGGTAGGTAACAACACCTCCACCCCGCTAGTCCTTAAACACTGGGGCCCCAGAAGGGTGCGTGCTCAGCCCCCTCCTGTACTCCTTGTTCACCCATGACTGCGTGGCCATGCACGCCTCCAACTCAATCATCACGTTTGCAGACGACACTAGCAGACAATAGCGCCTGTTCAACCTCAGGAGGCTGAAAAATTAGGCTTGTCACCAAAAACACACAAACTTTTACAGATGCACAATCGAGAGCATCCTGTTGGGCTGTATCGCCACCTGGTACGGCAACTGCTCCGCCCACAACCGTAAGGCTCTCCAGAGGGTAGTGAGGTCTGAACAACACATCCCTGGGGGCAAAGTACCTGCCCTCAAGGACACCTACAGCACACGATGTCACAGGAAGGCCAAAAGGATCATCAAGGACAACAACCACCCGAGCCACTGCCTGTTCACCCCACTATCATCCAGAAGGCGAGGTCAGTAAAGGTGCATCAAAGCAGGGGCCGAGAGACTGAAAAACAGCTTCTATCTCAAGGCCATCAGACTGTTAAACATCCATCACTAACATTGAGTGGCTGCTGCCAACATACTGCCTCAAAATCTCTAGCCACTTTAACAATAAAAAATTGGATGTAATAAATAAATGGATCACTAGTCACTTTAAACAATGGCACTTTATATAATGTTTACATACCCTACATTACTCATCTCATATGTACAGTCGAAGTCAGAGGTTTTTATACACCTCAGCAAAACACATTAACCTCAGTTTTTCACAATTCCTGACATTATAATCCTAGTAAAAAAATCCCTGTCTTAGGTCAGTTAGGATCACCACTTTATTTAAGAATGTGAAATGTCAGAATAATAGTAGAGAGAATGATTTATTTCAGATTTTATTTATTTCATCACAATCCCAGTGGGTCAGAGGTTTACATACACTCAATTCGTATTTGGTAGCATTTCCTTTAAATTGTTTAACTAGGGTCAAACTTTTCAGGTAGCCTTCCACAAGCTTCCCACAATAAGTTGGGTGAATTTTGGCCCATTCCTCCTGACAGAGCTGGTGTAACTGAGTCAGGTTTGTAAGCCTCCATGCTCGCACACACTTTTTCAGTTCTGCCCACAACTTTTCGATAGGAACGAGGTCAGGGCTTTGTGATGGCCAGTCCAATACCTTGACTTTGTTGTCCTTAAGCCCTTTTGCCACAACTTTGGAAGTATGCTTGGGGTCAATGTCCATTTGGAAGACCCATTTGCGACCAAGCTTTAACTTCCTGACTGATGTCTTGAGATGTTGCTTCAATATATTCACATACATTTTCCTTCCTCATGGTGCCATCTATTTTGTGAAGTGCACCAGTCCCTCGTGCAGCAAAGCACCCCCACAACATGATGCTGCCACCCCCGTGCTTCATTGTTGTTATGGTGTTCTTTGGCTTTCAAGCCTCCCCCTATTTCTTCCAAACATAACGATGGTCATTATGGCCAAACAGTTCTATTTTTGTTTCATCAGACCAGAGGACGTTTCTCCAAAAAGTACGATATTTGTCCCCATGTGCAGTTGCAAACCGTAGTCTGGCTTTTTTTGTGGCGGTTTGGAGCAGTGGCTTCTTCCTTGCTGAGCGACCTTTCAGGTTATGTCGATATAGGACTCGTTTTACTGTGGATATAGATACTTTTGTACCTGTTTCCTCCAGCATCTTCACAAGGTCCTTTGCTGTTGTTCTGGGATTGATTTGGGCTTCTCACACCAAAGTACGTTCATCTCTAGGAGACAGAACGCGTCTCCTTCCTGAGCGGTATGATGGATGCGTGGTCCCATAGTGTTTATACTTGCGTACTGTAACGGTTTTGACTTGAGGTTATTTTTTTATAGGGGTGCCAGGTAGGTTGTGCCTACCAGAGAAAACATTGGTTTCTCCTTTTAGTTTGGGAGGGAATGAGTCCCATCTGGTCCGTCAAGTCTACACCATTACAAAGGACTTATGTAAACGTCAGAAGGGAAATCAACTTTTCATAAACCCTTAAAACATTGAAAGAACTTCAAAAACAACTATTCTTTTGCGTGGGTTGTATTAGCAACATCAATGGATTACACACACATAATAATATAACACAATGAGTTCTGGTTCCTCCAGAAATGTCCTGTACCTCGGGCCTAAAAAGAGTCCCGCCCGGTAAAGGAGTTCAGTGAACTCAAGTGACTTTGGTCACGCAATGTTGGTCCGTTCATTCCGTGTAGCGTAAACCCAGTATTAAATCATACAATCAATATAACCATTTTACCACAGAACTTTAAAGCGTATCTGCTCTTACTAATTCCTCAACTACATCTAACTACATAAATCATCACCGTATACATCATATCAAAACAAATGAAATACCGTATACAAAAAAGGTGGTAGTCAGTCGGTCAGTCAGACAATCCAATCCGCCAACAGATCTCCAGCGGAGAAAGGCCACGAAGAATAGAGAGGAGTAGTCCACGGACGCAAAGAGTGGATCCGATCCTGGGTAAACTCTCAGGCTACAAAACACACGTTTAACAGCAACAAAACAACCGGAATAGAGAAACTTCGGGAACACATCCTCAGTCACGTCTCCATCACAAAACACCACTTTTGCGCAGCTGATGCTGGCTATTTAATTGGGAATTAAAGGGCAAGCACCCTATTGGAAGGAGAAGCACTGAGACGGCTCAAAATAATTCAGGGCCGTCACACACCCCCTCCCCTGGAAAAAGCCGACCATTGCCCTGGAAGGCACATCTTGGTCGGGGTAACCGAGAAAGGTCTCCTCATCACTTTCCTCTACAAAAATTCTCATGACTTTTTGGAGCTCACGCTCCTCAGCTGAGGGGTCACAGGCCTTAAGGTGTGAGACTTCTGGGTCTGGGAATCCGAGAAAAGTCTCCTCACTTTCCTCTTCAAAGATATCCAAGATCTTGCGGCGCTCAATCGCCTCCAATTCCTCAGCCGAGGGGTAACAGGCCTTAAGGCGTGAGACATGGACAACGCGCATATCTTCACCTGTGTCCTCTTTCACCACTCGGTAGTTCAAAGGGCCCATCTGCTCCACAATCCTATATGGTCCTTGCCATTTAGGAGCGAGCTTGGCAGAGAAGAATTGTTCAGCTTTCGAGTAAGGATGAGAGCGAAGCCACACCCGGTCACGAAGCTGAAACTGCATGTCTCGTCTGTTCTTATCATAATTTCTCTTCTGCTTGAGTCGAGCCTGGGTCATGTTCTTTGAGACAAGAGCTCTCAAGTCATGGAGATGGACTACCTGGTCATAGCAAGCAGCGTCTGGAGTAATCTGCTGGGGCTGTAGCACCATATCCAAGGGTCCTCGGAGGGGACGACTTAGCAGCAGCTCTGCAGGTGTGACTCCAGTGGACTCTTGCACAGCAGAATTCAGGGCAAATCGAAACTCGTGAAGGTGCTTGTCCCAGTGTTTGTGCTGGGTCCCTACATAGGAAGCAATCATTGTCTTCAAGGTTCGATTTACTCTCTCAGTGAGATTGGTCTGTGGGTGATAGGCCGTGGTCAACTTCTGTCTCAGGTTCCATCTTTGGCAGGTCTCCTCAAAGAGATCAGAGACAAATTGGGAACCTCGATCAGACAGGATGTAATCAGGCACTCCCCAGCGAGTCAGGATCTCTTTCGTAAGGATGTTAGAGACGGTCCTTGCTGTGGCCTGACGCAGGGAAAAGAGTTCCACCCACTTTGAATAATAATCAACAAACACAAGCATGTACACATTCTGATTGGAGCTTCTAGGAAATGGACCCATCAAATCCACTCCTAGCATTTCCCAAGGTCGGGTAACCACCGTTTGCTGCAACTTGCCAGCAGGCTTTCTACCTTCTGGTTTGTACATTTGACAAACCTGACAGTTTCGGATGTGTGACTTCACATCCATGCTCAGATGTGGCCAGTACAGTAACGCTTGCAACCGCTTGTAGGTTTTGAACCTGCCCAAATGACCAGCTAATGGGTCTTCATGGAAATGTTGAAGCAGTTGTAGGCGTAGAGTTTCAGGTATGTACAATTGGTAGAGGGTTCTGTGTGGTAGTTGTACAACACGGTAGACTTTGTCTTCCAGGATGGTCAGCTTTGTGGTAGGATTGACCATCTTTTCTCCATCTTCCAGGATAGTCTGGTACAAAGCCTGTACTTCTGGATCATCCTGTTGGGCTTTCCATATGGTCTCATCAGAGATGGGAAAGTCTGTTTTGGGCGAGTCTCGACTGCTTGACAGGACAGTAGCACATGTAAAATGAGGGCCACCGTTATCACAAGCAGGAGCCCTGGATAAGGCATCTGGAACAGTGTTGTATTTTCCTTTCCTGTATTCTACTGCAAAGGTGAACTCTTGCAACCGTAGAGCCCATCTTATGAGTCTGGTGCTTGGTTTGTTGGTCTTGAACACCCACACAAGGGAGGAATGGTCAGTGACCACAGTGAAGTGTCTTCCCTCCAGGTAGTACCTCCACTTTTCCAAAGCCCAGACAACTGCAAGGCACTCTTGCTCGGTTGTGGAGTAGTTCCGTTCTGCTCCATTCAATGTCCGACTGGCGAACGCTAGCACTTCTTCAGTGCCAAGTCCAGTCTGTTGGACTAGGACAGCACCAAGTCCAACATCACTTGCATCAGTGTAAACAACAAAAGGGGAATCAAAGTTGGGATGACCTAAAATGGGAGGTGTGACGAGGTGTCGTTTCAGGGTTTCAAAGGATGTCTGGCACTCTGCCGTCCATAGGAATTTCACTCCTTTTCGCTTCAACGCGTTGAGGGGTTCTGCCACCTGGGAGAAGTTCGACACAAACCGATGGTACCATCCAGCCATCCCAAGGAACCGTTGAAGGGCCTTGAGTGTGGTTGGCACAGGAAAATCTTGTACCGCCTTGGTCTTTTCAGGATCCACATGAATGCCGTCGAAAGACACAATATGGCCAAGGAACTTCAGGGAAGTTTGGCAGAAGTTGCTCTTCTTCATATTCACGGTCAGACCAGCTTCTCTTAGCTTGTCCAACACTGCTTGAAGATCTTGAAAGTGTTGTTCTCTGTTCTGGGAGTAGATAATTATATCGTCCAGGTAGACGAAACAGATCTTCCCTTTGAGCTCACCTAACGCAATCTCCATCAGTCTTTGGAAAGTGGCAGGTGCATTCTTTAATCCAAAAGGCATCACCTTAAAGGAAAACAAGCCCTCAGCACAGACAAAAGCAGTCTTGTCCTTGCTTTCCTGGTCCATCTCAACTTGCCAATAACCACTATTGAGGTCAAGGGTAGTGAACACAACAGCGCCAGACAATGACTCCAGGATCTCGTGGATGGTAGGAAAAGGATAGGCATCAGTCTGGGAAACATTGTTGGTCTTCCTATAGTCCACACAAAATCTAAGACCACCAGTCTTTTTTGGGATGAGGACAACAGGAGCAGCCCAAGGAGAGGAGGAACGTTCTATTATATCTTGTGTTAACATATCATTAATGAGTCCCTTTTGGATGATTAGCTTCGCTGGGGACAAACGATATGGCTTTTGCTTGATCGGCATTTCCTGTGTAAGGAATATTTTGTGCTTCAGGAGCCCGGTGCGTCCTAGCCTTGAAGTACATACATCAGCATTATTCTGCAGCTGTTCCAACAGCCTTAACTCCTCTGGATGTTCCAGCTGAGCTCTTCTTACAGCCTGTAAAAGGAGATCGTCAGAAGGATTATCAAGGGTTAGTGGTAACGGAGCAACGGCAGAGAAGACTGCCACATTTGAACCCCAATCATGTAACTTCGTAGCTTCTGATTGGAAGAAATGCTTCTTGCTCGGATTGTATGGAAACCAGTAGCAATTGTGTGCGATATCAATCTGGACACCACTGAAGTACATGAAATCAATTCCCAACACGACAGGAAAAGCAAGGTTCTTGGTTTGTAGGATCACCGAAGGAATCATATAGGAGCGGTTACACAGGCGGAACTCTACCTCACTCCATCCAAGGGGTCGTTTAGCCTCACCATCCGCCAGATAGAGTGGACCTTCTGTCCACGGCTTCAAGTTGTATTGCGGACCTTTAACCTCCTTCCACAGTTTCTCATTGAGCAGTGTGTAGGATGACCCGGTGTCCAGGATGGCTCTTCCTGTCCATGGGCCTATGGACAGGGGTAACACCAGTTGGTGCGGTATGAACTGAAAGGAAGGGGATGTCGATGGGGGGGCGTAGGCAGTGACTCTTGGGATTTCAGCTCTGGTTAAAGCACCCAGAGAAGGATGGTCATTCCTGCGAAGAGAGTTAGGTGTGTTGGCCTGTTGTGATTTGTGGTTTCTGGAAGGGTTTTCTTGATACGGTCTTGGACATGTAGCTGAAGAATGTCCCTTTTGGCTACATCTCCAACAGAACATGAGAGGGGTCATGGCTTGAGACTCTGGCTGTTGTTGATGGTCTGTCTTGGGTAACGGTTTGGGTGTCTGTTTCTTTCTTTGGTCATATTGCTGTTGGCATTCTCTGTCCTTCTCAAACTGCTGTCCCAAGCGAACCAGTCCATCGACAGTGGTGACTCGTTCTCGGAGTTGACTGGCTAGTAGTGGGTTGATGTTCTTCAAAATCAATTTAATGACCTCTTCCTCCTCAATGCCAGGTTTCCACCTTCTGCACAGGGAGTGGTAACCGTATGCAAAGTCACGGATACTCTCTTTCTCTCTTTGTACTCGATTCCTGACTCTGTCTGCCAACTCATCTGTGTAGTCCTCAGACAGAAATGCAGAGGAAAACTTGGCCTCAAAGTCAGCCCAGGAGGTAGTGGTGAGACGTGCCACATCCCACCAGTCTTGAGCTGTCCCATGCAACACATTCCTCAATGTGGCAAGGAGTTCTTCGTCAGCCAGGGGATTGAGGGCAAGAAAGTCACGACATCTTTCTAGGTACATTAGCGGATCAGGACTGTCATCTTTTTTCCCAAAGGTGGGAAATTGCAATTTAATGGGCATCGCCCCCACATGACGTCTACTCAAATCACCATGAACAAACGAGCTAGGAGGGATTGAGGAAGTAGAGGGGGAGGGCGTTATCGGACAATGAAAATGAACACCAGGATGCATGGTGGATTGCATCCTGCAAGGGGTGGCTGTAGCATGGCCTTGTCTTGGCTCTTCAGAGGTGCCAGCGTGGATAAGAGTTTGGAGATGTTGTTGAGTCCGACGAATATCAAGGATGTCACCTTGAAGTTGTAAAACTACAACCTCTGGAGATAAACCAGACAATGGAGGAAGGTTGGGTGTCAGATGGAGGGCGGGCTCAGTACTTTCACACAGATCCATGTCAATAAGTGAGTAACTGGTTAGACCTCCTGTGGCCTGTGGTCCAGACCGAGCATTCAGATTCCCAGGGCTCTGGCCCAAATCAACTCCATTATCTCCATTCCCATTATGATTTGTGTTGTCAGCTTGATGGTCAGAATGGCCCTGTGTATTCCCATTGACAGGTATGAAATGGATGAGCACATTATCTTGGGGTGAATCCATTGTTTTAATTCCACACAAAATATTTGCTTTGGTTAGTTCTCAATGTTGAGCTGTCCCATCTGGGGTGCCATTTTTTATGTAACGGTTTTGACTTGAGGTTATTTTTTTATAGGGGTGCCAGGTAGGTTGTGCCTACCAGAGAAAACATTGGTTTCTCCTTTTAGTTTGGGAGGGAATGAGTCCCATCTGGTCCGTCAAGTCTACACCATTACAAAGGACTTATGTAAACGTCAGAAGGGAAATCAACTTTTCATAAACCCTTAAAACATTGAAAGAACTTCAAAAACAACTATTCTTTTGCGTGGGTTGTATTAGCAACATCAATGGATTACACACACATAATAATATAACACAATGAGTTCTGGTTCCTCCAGAAATGTCCTGTACCTCGGGCCTAAAAAGAGTCCCGCCCGGTAAAGGAGTTCAGTGAACTCAAGTGACTTTGGTCACGCAATGTTGGTCCGTTCATTCCGTGTAGCGTAAACCCAGTATTAAATCATACAATCAATATAACCATTTTACCACAGAACTTTAAAGCGTATCTGCTCTTACTAATTCCTCAACTACATCTAACTACATAAATCATCACCGTATACATCATATCAAAACAAATGAAATACCGTATACAAAAAAGGTGGTAGTCAGTCGGTCAGTCAGACAATCCAATCCGCCAACAGATCTCCAGCGGAGAAAGGCCACGAAGAATAGAGAGGAGTAGTCCACGGACGCAAAGAGTGGATCCGATCCTGGGTAAACTCTCAGGCTACAAAACACACGTTTAACAGCAACAAAACAACCGGAATAGAGAAACTTCGGGAACACATCCTCAGTCACGTCTCCATCACAAAACGCCACTTTTGCGCAGCTGATGCTGGCTATTTAATTGGGAATTAAAGGGCAAGCACCCTATTGGAAGGAGAAGCACTGAGACGGCTCAAAATAATTCAGGGCCGTCACAGTACGATTGTTTGTACAGATGAACGTGGTAGCTTCAGGCGTTTGGAAATTGCTCCCAAGGATGAACCAGACCTGTGGAGGTCCACAAGGTCTTGGCTGATTTCATTTGATTTTCCCATGATGTCAAGCAAAAAGACACTGAGTTTGAAGGTAGGCCTTGAAATACATCCACAGGTACACTTCCAACTGACTCAAATTATGTCAATTAGACTTTCTAAAGCCATGATATCATTTTCTGGAATTTTCCAAGCTGTTTAAAGGCACAGTCAATGTAGTGTATGTAAACTTCTGACCCACTGGAATTGTGACACAGTGAATTATAAGTGAAATAATCTGTCTGTTGGAAAAATGTATTGTGTCATGCACAAAGTAGATGTCCTAAAAGACTTGCCAAAACTATAGTTTGTTAACAAGACATGTGTGGAGTGGTTGAAAAATGAGTTAATGGCTCCAACCTAAGTGTATGTAAACTTCCGACTTCAAATGTATATACTGTACTCTATACCATCTACTGCATCTTGCCTATGCCGCACGGCCATCGCTCGTCCATTGATTTATGTGTACATATTCTTATTCATTGTGTGTGTATAAGGTAGTTGTTGTGAAATTGTTAAGATATTACTGCACGGTCGGAACTAGAAGCACAAGCATTACGCTACACTCACATTAATATCTGCTAACCATTTGTATGTGACCAATACAATTTGATTTGACAAAGACACAGAGGTTGGAACCAAAAATCACAAATTTGGACTCAACAGACCAATGGACAGATTTCCACCGGTCTAATGTCCATAGCTTATGTTTCTTGGCCCAAGCAACTCTCTTCTTCTTATTGGTGTCCTTTAGTAGTGATTTCTTTGCAGCAATTTTACCATGAAGGCCTGATTCACGCAGTCTCCTCTGAACAGTTGATGTTGAGATGTCTGTTACTTGACCTCTGAAGTACTTATTTGGGCTGCAGCTTTTGAGGCTGGTATCTCTAATGAACTTATCCTCTGCAGCAGAGGTAACTCTGAGTCTTCCTTTCCAGTGGGGGTCCTCATGAGAGCCAGTTTCATCATAGCGCTTCATGGTTTTTGAGACTGCACCTGAAGAAACATTCAAAGTACTTGACATTTTACAGATTGACTGACCTTCATGTAATGATGGATTGTCGTTTCTTTGCTTATTTGAGCGGTTCTTGCCATAATAGGAACTTGATATTTGACCAAATAGGACTATCTTCTGTATACCACCCCTTCCCCATCACAACACAACTGATTGGCTCAAATGCATTAAGGAGGAAAGAAATTCCACAAATTAACTTTTAACAAGGCACACCTGATAATTGGAATGCATTCCAGGTGACTACCTCATGAAGTTGGTTGAGAGAATGCCAAGTGTGTAAAGCTGTCATTAAGGCAAATGGTGGCTACATTGAAGAATCTCCAAAAACATTTTGATTTGTTTAAAACTTTTCTGTTACTACATTATTTCATATGTGTTATTTCATAGTTGTGATGTCTCCACTATTATTCTACAATATAGAAAAGTCAAAATAAAACCCTGGAATGAGTAGGTGTCTCCAAACCTTTGACTGGTACTGTATGTGCCGGGGACTAGGGTCAGTCTGCTACATCTGGTGTAATTCTCCTGTCTTATCTGGTGTCCTGTGAGAATTTAAGTATGCTCCTTCCAATTCTCTCTGTCCCCTTGCCGGAGGATCTGAGCCCTAGGACCATGCCTCAGGACTACCTGGCCTGATGACTCCTGACTGTCCCTAGTCCACCTGGACTTGTTGCTGCTCCAGTTTTAACTGTTCTGCCTGTGGCTATGGAACCCTGACCAGTTCACCGGACGTGCTACCTTGTCCTGGACCTGTTATTTTTGTCTCCCTCTACCGCACCTGCTGTCTCAACCTCTGATTGACCCTAGTGGTTATCTATGAAAGTTTGAACATCTTGAACAATCTGGCCTTAATGGCCATGTACTATCGCCACCCGGCACAGCCAGAAGAGGACTGGCCACCCCTCAGAGCCTGGTTCCTCTAGGTTTCTTCCTAGGTTCCTGCTTTCCTAGGGAGTCTTTCCGAGCCAGCGTGCTTCTACATCTGCATGGCTTGCTGTTTGGGGTTTTAGGCTGGGTTTCTGTACAGCACTTTGTGACATTGGCTGATGTAAAAAGGGATTTATAAATACATTTGATTGAAATTTGAAAAGAACGAGTATCCCCATTGAAGTCAATGATGGCACAATGGGTGGAATGGAGGCCATGGGGAGTGTACCCATAGGAGCAAAGCTGGATGTCAATTCCTTAAGAGTAACCCCATCAGTAAATTCATTAAGTTAACCCATCAATGTGTGCTGTGATTTGTTTATTCAACTCAACTGACATTACAAAAAATGCATTATTTTGCACGAGCAATGGTTATGAGGGTTATTTTCACGGCAGTCCTCATCCACATATGGTAATTGTGCCAGCCCTACGTTCCAGTCGTTATTTATTAAACTACCCAGCTCCCATGCTGTGTGAATGTAGATATCAGCCAGTCTGTCAGCAGTATGTCTCAGTAACATACTCTACACTCCCCTACAGAGAACTACTCTAAAAGTATTAGAACAGATCAGTGAGAGAAGAGAAGCAGCTGTTGTGCAGAACAGACGCGCTCTACCGAGACGCAGACAGACAGAGCGAGAGAAGACGACAAAACGAGAACAGACAGAGAAGTGAATGTCCAGTGACAGTCAGCCCAGAGAAAAGTCAGGGTGACGGTCAACAAAGAGAAAAGCCGGGGTGACGGTCAGCCCAGAGAAAAGCCAGGGTGACGGTCAGCCCAGAGAAAAGTCAGGGTGACAGTCAGCCCAGAGAAAAGCCAGGGTGACGATCAGCCCAGAGAAAAGCCGGGGTGACGGTCAGCCCAGAGAAAAGCCGGGGTGACGGTCAGCCCAGAGAAAAGCCAGGGTGACGGTCAGCCCAGAGAAAAGCCAGGGTGACGGTCAGCCCAGAGAAAAGCCAGGGTGACGGTCAGCCCAGAGAAAAGCCAGGGTGACGGTCAGCCCAGAGGAAAGCCAGGGTGACGGTCAGCCCAGAGAAAGCTAGGGTGACGGTCAGCCCACAGAAAGCTAGGGTGACGGTCAGCCCAGAGAAAAGTCAGGGTGACGGTCAGCCCAGAGAAAAGTCAGGGTGACGGTCAGCCCAGAGAAAAGTCAGGGTGACGGTCAGCCCAGAGAAAAGTCAGGGTGACGGTCAGCCCAGAGAAAAGCCAGGGTGACGGTCAGCCCAGAGAAAAGCCAGGGTGACGGTCAGCCCAGAGGAAAGCCAGGGTGACGGTCAGCCCAGAGAAAGCTAGGGTGACGGTCAGCCCACAGAAAGCTAGGGTGACGGTCAGCCCACAGAAAGCTAGGGTGACGGTCAGCCCACAGAAAGCTAGGGTGACGGTCAGCCCACAGAAAGCTAGGGTGACGGTCAGCCCACAGAAAGCTAGGGTGCACCAAACCAAAGTACCAGGCCAACCAGCCATGTAGATTAGAGTGTGTTAGGATGCATCATGTCATACTCACGTCACTGGGGGATATAGTGCCATGTCCTGTGGAGTCTGGACCTGTACCATGAAGCTTCTAATGGAGGACAAATTAAAGGAATGAAACGGTAGAATGTTGCTTCAAATAGAAAAAGCTTCAACAACTCTTGCTGTGGCCAAAAGCAGAAACCTCCTAAAACATCTCTTCCTGTATTGGAGTAGCTCTAAGAAGCACCATACTTCTCTTCATGGAGGGAGAAAAACGCTGTAAAAACAGCTCTCAGAATGGTTACATGATTATTGTGGCTAGTCAGGTTGATATAATAGTTCATTTAAAGTGTTTACTTGCTTTGCAAGAAGAAACATTTCCCTGATAATCCTGTTTACATGGACACATTTGAAATGAGGCTACCTGATGGGACTTTGATAAATGCAGAACATCAGTAATAAAAAATGAAGGCTCTACCACAGTGACCATGTCATTCTGAGTTCAGACACAAAATTCGTATGTGAAAACAATTTATAAACTGCATAATTTCAGTTTTTGAAAATAATTTCACTCATGCACAAGAAGGAAGCTTGCGCTACCCAGTGCAGGCACAAGATCAAATACACCACAGGAATGACGGATTAAGCTCCTAATGTCCTAATCATTCTAAAGATTGTTCAGAAAAACCAGGTGTTTTAATCAGCGGATGCTTACTTTGATGATGACCTTACGCCTATTAAGATACGCAGAGTAAGGTGTTTACATGACTAATGCCATACTCTGCCAAAACCACAAGACACGCAGAGTAAGGTGTTTACATGGCTAATGCCATACTCTGCCAAAACCACAAGACACGCAGAGTAAGGTGTTTACATGGCTAATGCCATACTCTGCCAAAACCACAAGACACGCAGAGTAAGGTGTTTACATGGCTAATGCCATACTCTGCCAAAACCACAAGACACGCAGAGTAAGGTGTTTACATGGCTAATGCCATACTCTGCCAAAACCACAAGACACGCAGAGTAAGGTGTTTACATGGCTAATGCCATACTCTGCCAAAACCATTATTAGTGTGCATGTAAACATACTCATTGTTCCTAAAATAATGATTGACTTTGTCATGAAATAAAGCTGTAGCTAAAACACTGGCATGTCTCAACCAGTGGTACAGACTTGGTACAGCTAGTCTGTTTCTAATCAATCAAATGTCATTAAAAGGGGCAATCTGCAATTGCTACACCCAGTTTTAGACATAAATGAATTATATTTACCCATTGATCCTTGAATAATATATCTTGTAGATGCCTCATGAGCTTGTTTTAATCCTTTGTTTGAAACCATAATCATTCTAAACAAACACTGTATAGTTTGAAAACATGGTTAAAACTTTAAATCAAATCAAATGTATTTGTCACGTGCCCCGAATACAACAGGTGTAGACCTCACAGTGAAATGCTTATTTACAGGCTCTAACCAACAGTGCAAAAAAGGTATTAGGTGAACAATAGGTAAGTAAAGAAATAAAAACAACAGTAAAAAGACAGTGAAAAATAACAGTAGCGAGGCTATATACAGTAGAGAGGCTATAACAGTAGGAGCACCGGTTAGTTGGGCTGATTGAGGTAGTATGTACATGTAGACATGGTTAAAGCGACTATGCATATATGATAAACAGAGAGTAGCAGCAGCGTAAAAGAGGGGTTTGGGGGGAACACAATGCAAATAGTCCGGGTATCCATTTGATTACCTGTTCAAGAGTCTTGTAGCTTGGGGGTAAAAAATGTTGAGAAGTCTTTTTGTCCTAGACTTGACACTCCGGTACCGCTTGCCATGTGGTAGTAGAGAGAACAGTCTAAGACTGGGGTGGCTGGGGTCATTGACAATTTTTATGGCCTTCCTCTGACACCGCCTGGTGTAGATGTCCTGGATGGCAGGCAGCTTACCCCTATGATGTAATGGGCCGTACAAATTACCCTATGTAGTGCCTTGCGGTCGGAGGCCGAGCAATTGCCTTTATAATGGGCAGAAAGACCAGTTCCCTACCTCCTCCCGCTGCCACCCGCCTCCTCCATTTTTGGGGTAATGCTGTAATCAATTGACTGTACTCTTGGATTGAGCAGACCTTCCCGTACAATTCTGATAACTCCATGAAGGACATAACTCTACAATTTACAATATAATTTATGAACAAAATTCCCTTTTCAAACATCTTTCCCATGAATACAGGTTTTTTATCAACTAGCATGTTTGAGTTCAGCCATACTATTTGTTGTAATATTCGTTCTATCTTTTCAGGGGGATGAAATTGAAGCCAGCTCTGCAATGCTTGTTTGAAAAAGACAGATACTTTGAAAAAGTATCATTTTCAATCAATCTGAAATGAGACATGGCAATCTGCACAAAGGCAAAAAGGCCATTTTTAAACAATGGACGAGCTTTTCTTATTAATCTACTTGAGAACCATTTAGGGTTCAAATAAAACTTTTGAATGAGTGAAGCTTTTAGAGAGAGGTTTAGTGCTTTTATATTTAATAATCTCAACCCACCCAATTCATATTCATTATATAGATAGACATGTTTTATTTTGTCTGGTTTAGCGTCCCAGATAAAGTGAAACATTTTTTGCTCATGAAAAATGAATCATCAGGAGTAGGCAGTGCCATAAGTAAGTGAGTAAACTGAGATATGACTAAATAGTCAGGTATTTACCTCTCCAAGGTTGCAGGATCTTGTCTATTTTTACAAGTTTTCTATTGAAATTCATTGTGGATAGCTTATTTGTATCTTTTGTGATATGAATACCAAGTATGTCTACTTCACCTTCAGCCCAATTTAATGGTAAGCTGCAAGGTAATGTAAAAGTTGTATTTTTTAAGGATCCAATACATAATATTGTACATATAATTAGGTTTTAGTCCAGAGTGTACAGAAAAGTTATCTACATCTTTAATGAGACATTGCAGCTTGCGGACTTAACACAAAACTTGAGTCATCGGCATACATCGGCATCCTTTGTTGTTAAGCCTTAGATTTCTAATCCTCTAATGTTGTTATTGAATCTGATTTTAATAGCTAGCATTTCGATGGCCATAACGAATAGATATGGTGACAGCGGACACCCTGGTTTAACTCCTAATGACAATTCAAAACTCTGAGAAGTAGCCATTATTTACTATTTTACACCTGGGTTTGCTATACATTATTTTTTGCCATTTGATAAGAGAGTTACCAAAATTGAAAAAATCCAGGCATTTATAAATAAAATCCAGTCTTACTTGATAAAAATGCCTTTTCAAAATCCGCTATGAATACCATTCCTGGCTTCTTATATGTTTCATGATGTTCTATTATTTCTAGTAGTTGTCGTATATTATCTCCAATGTATCGTCCATGTAAAAAACCTGTCTGATCAGGATGAATAATACCTGGTAAAACCCTTTTAATTCTGAGTGCTATGCATTTTGCTAGTATTTTTGCATCACAACAGTGAAGTATAAGGGGCCTCCAGTTTTTTAGATAGACTGAGTCTTTATATTTGCCATCTGGGTCTTGTTTTAATAATAGAGAAATCAGACCTTCCTGCTGAGTACCTGACAGACTACCATTTCTAAAGGAGTAGTTAAAACAATCTAACAATGGAGCTTTTAGTATATAAAAAATACTTGATATACCTCTACTGGTATGCCATCAAGCCCTGGGGTTTTCCAGACTGACAGGATTTAATAGCCTCAGAAGGTTCTTCCTCTGTAATTTGGCCTTCGCACTGATCTTTCTGTACATTTGTTAATTTTCCATTTTTTTTATTATTTGGAAAGAATTCCTTACCATAATCTTCATTCAGTGGGAAAGGATAGGACAGAAGCTAAAATATTTAGCTTCCTCTTTTAAAATATAATTTGAAGAATCATAGATGGTCTTCAGTAACGAGTTTCTGCAAATTACTTTTTGTTAGTGTTCCTGTATTCGAGATTCAGGAAGAATTTTGTACATTTTTCTCCATATTCCATCCAGTTTAATGTAATCTATTACAAAATTAAATCAGAGTGCTCTTGAATAAGTTCCTCAACTTCTTTTTGTTTTTCCTCCAACTTATTTGTATCTCTGTAGTATCGTTTTTATTGCTATCTACCTGTACTATTAGTTCATGGATTTCCCTTGTTAGTCTTGTATCTTTAGCCAGAAACTGCTTTTTTATTATTGATGAATATTTAATTGAATTCCTGAAGGAACATTTAAAGGTATCCCAAACAATAAGGGGATTTGCTGAACCTTTATTATACTGGAAAAATTCTGTTATAAATTGTCTCATTTTTAACTAAGTTGTCCTCCAGTAAACGTATTACATTTCCAATATCCCCGTCCACGTGGAAAATCTATAAGAGTTATGTGAATGCCAATTAGATGATGATCACATTCTGTCTCCTATTAAAACTTTTTTAACCTTTGATGCAAGAGAGAAAGAGACAAGAAAGTGGTCAAGACGACTAGCTTGATTAAGTCTCCTCCATGTATATCTCACTAGGTCGGGGTTTTTTAGTCTCAAAATATCCACTATTTTTAATGTGTCCATAATATTTAATCATTTCCTTAAGGGCACGGTGATGATAGTTTGGAGAGTGATTACCTTTACGGTCCACTGAGGTACTTAACACTGTGTTAAAATGTCTCCTACCACAATGATAAGAGGAGGATAGCAGGATTTCTTATAAGCTTCCGGGTTAGAGTCCCGCACCTTGAAAGCGGCAGCTCTACCCTTTAGCTCAGTGCAAATGTTGCCTGTAATCCATGGCTTCTGGTATGTATGTACAGTCACTGTGGGGACGACGTCCTCGAAGCACTTATTGATAAAGCCAGTGACTCATGTGGTGTATTCCTCAATGTCATCGGAAGAATCCCGGAACATGTTCCAGTCTGTGATAGCAAAACAGTACTGTAGTTGAGCATCTGCTTCATCTGACCACTTTTTTATAGACTGAGTCACTGGTGCATCCTGATTTAATTTTTGCTTGTAAGCAGGAATCAGGAGGATAGAATTGTGGTCGGATTTACCAAATGGAGGGCGAGGGAGAGCTTTGTACACGTCTCTGTGTGTGGAGTACAGGTGATCTAAAATGATTTCCCTCTGGTTGCACATTTAACATGTTGATGGAAATGACGTAGAACTGATTTAAGTTTCCCTGCATTAAAGTCTCCGGCCACTAGGAGCGTCGTCTCTGGGTGAGTGGTTTCCTGTTTGCTTATTTCCTTACACAGCTGACTGAGTGCGGTCTTAGTGCCAGCATCTGTCTGTGGTGGTAAATAAACAGCCACAAAAAGTATAGCTGAAAACTCTCTAGGCAAGTAGTGTGGTCTGCAATTTATCACAAGATACTCTACCTCAGGCGAGCAAATTCTTCTTCTTCCTTTGATTTCGTGCACCAGCTGTTGTTTACAAATATGCACAGACCGCCTTCACCATGCTGTATCGACCAGAACTAACCTTGTGGTAGACAGCCTCCACCATGCTGTAATCAACCAGAACTAACCTCGTGGTAGGCAGTCTTCACCATGCTGTGATCGATCAGAACTAACCTTGTGGTAGACAGCCTTCACCATGCTGTGATCAACCAGAACTAACCTCGTGGTAGACAGCCTTCACCATGCTGTATCGACCAGAACTAACCTCGTGGTAGGCAACCTTCACCATGCTGTAATCAACCAGAACTAATCTTGTGGTAGGCAGCCTTCATCATGCTGTAATCAACCAGAACTAATCTCATGGTAGGCAGCCTTCATCATGCTGTAATCAACCAGAACTAATCTCGTGGTAGGCAGCCTTCACCATGCTGTATCGACCAGAACTAACCGAGGCAGGCGTTAGATTACAAGCGTTTTCAAGTATGGTGCTCAGTAGCTCAGTTGGTAGAGCATGGATAGTGGGTTCGATTCCCTGGACCAGCCACACATAAAAAGTGTATGCAAGCATGACTAAGTCACTTTGGATAAAAGGGTGTGGTAAAAGACATATCACCAACTGCAACATTAATAAAGATGGTTGCGGGGAAACAGCTCGGAGATTTAACGATGCTCCTACGAAGGTTCTAACAATTAACTTAGCCTTTCAGATGCTTTTAGGAAACCGGGCCCTGGACAGTGTGTCGCAATGAAGGCTAGAGAAGGTTGGAGTCCTTGTTCCCGAGCTGTAATGTTTACTCAGACAGATTTTTCTGTCAGTATTTGTCCTCTCTATCTAGATAACCAGTGAATACAGATTGAAAACATCTAGCTACAGTGGTTGCTCCACTAAAGGTTGAGATTATGCTGCGGTACTTAGAGGTCATTGGTGGTTTAGTACGGTACCCTGCATCACCACTTCATTGCTCCAGACCATTGCAAGAGGGAGTTAGACAACTGATTATGCTTTTGGGTCCTAATGTGTCTCTGACAATGAATGTGTGACCCAAACCTAAATAGAAACTGATATTTATGCACAAATTCAGTATTACTTACTAAAACTGTTGTTACACTAAGGTTTTTATTATTTTATTTCGTTAGGATTATTTTGATTTACACTAGTCCACTCCCGACCGGTCACGTTGTACAGCACCTGAGTGGCGCAGCGGTCTAAGAGACTGCATAGCAGTGCAAGCTGTGTTGCTACAGATGCTGGTTCAATACCTGTGCCGGCCTAAACTTTTTCACGCTCATTTTACATTATGTAAAATAAAAGGATGGGCCACAGAGCTAAGCACAGAAGACCGACCTAGCCCATGAGGAAGGGGGAGGGTGGGTGGACTCCCACCCCGCCCCACTTGGTAGCACCTAGCAACACTTTAAGGGTCATTGCACTAATAATGGCACTGACTAGGGAAATATTCCCACTGTTCTGTTCTTAGTGCCAATCCACATGTTCAAACTAAAACAATATTACTAATAATGGCATCTTTATGCTTTCGTTAATAAAATAATGATAAAAATACTGTTTCAAAATGCAGATGTTTATTTAGTTATGGATCAATAACGAATTACTATGGGAATAAATGTCACAATTACAGAAATATCCTCCAATCCTCTATACCTAATTATTGGCGGAGAGTCACGTCATAACTATTTTAGCAATGTTTTGCGCTGCTCTGAGATAAGCATGGGGACTGGTCATGATAAATTAATGAGATTTTTTATTTTGACTGAATCTCCTTTTGGGTATTGGTTAGACTACAATTATACAATTAGGGTGTAGAAATGTTATGCCCTTAGTGTAGCCTTTATTTATCTAGGCAAGTCAGTTAAGAACAAATTCCTATTTAGAAGGACAGCGTACTCCTTCCTCCCTGTCGGGGAACTGAACCCCGGGCTCCGCATGAAAAGCGATTCTTTAGATAAATAGCCCAGTACTGTACTCCTGACCATCATGTTGTACAGCGCCATATTTTCCGTTCCATCCTAACGGAAACCCAGATAGTTTTTCGTTTTTTTTGGAATAGAAACACCATAATATTAATCAAATTAATGATAAACTCTAAAAGCAATTGGAAAGGTAGATATACATTATTTGTGACATTGTGGTTACAATAAAGAATGTAAATAAGATGTCTGGAGCAATGAAGTTATATATTATCAAGTTGATGGCACAGTCATATAGCCGGCACCGACATAAAGCTGAGTGACTCACTTATTCATGGCTTTGGATCAAAATAAATAAGTACCAACATTCTGATAGTCTTTAATAAATACATTTTTTGGTTACCCTGACCTGGACACCATATACAGTATTATAATAGCCCTTTATGGACTATTAGCAGGACAATATACCTTTACCCACACCTCTCTGTATTTTGATACTTTGTGGATGGGGCCTCCTCAGTGGCGCAGCTGTCTAAGACACTATTGGTAGGCCTACAGTATATCGAAAAATATGACATGACTCTCCGCCAATAATTACATATAGAGGATTGGAAGATTCTAAATTAAAACCTGCACGGGTATCAAACCTGTATCTGTAGGTTCGATACCCGCGTGTGTGTGGAAGTTGAAAGGGTTGAGGGGTTAAATACCTGGGAGCTGAGATGGGGCTGATATACATGTGGTTTTAGTTCAGAGGGTTAGATACCTGGGAGCTGAGCTGGGGCTGATATACATGTGGTTTTAGTTCAGAGGGTTAGACACCTGGGAGCTGAGCTGGGGCTGACATACATGTGGTTTTAGTTCAGAGGGTTAGATACCTGGGAGCTGAGCTGGGGCTGATATACATGTGGTTTTAGTTCAGAGGGTTAGATACCTGGGAGCTGAGCTGGGGCTGATATACATGTGGTTTTAGTTCAGAGGGTTAGATACCTGGGAGCTGAGATGGGGCTGACATACATGTGGTTTTAGTTCAGAGGGTTGAAGGGTTATATACCTGGGAGCTGAGCTGGGTCTTGATCCAGTTGAAGTAGTAGTTGAGGTCACTTCCCTCCATCAGGTCACGACCCCAGGCTGCTAGCTTTGCGATGATCCTGGCCGCCTGGGAGAGAGGAGAGACTGCAAGTCAGACCCTAAAGCCAAGCCTGAGCCTGCTCAATATTAAAGTGGAGCTGACAGTTTTAGCAACATTAAATATTATAAACATATACCAGGAAGAAAATTCAAACTTTTTTTTGACATTTTCTGACAAACGAGCACTTAGATATGATAATTTTCACGTTTTCATAAATTCATAGAATGTTTGGTAATGACGTAGAGATTAAGGCATTTGTGAAAATTCTATAGCGATATAGAGTGGGAAAGCGGCTGTGCGTATGGACAACTAATAGACAGTGCAGTAAATAAAACCATCTGTCTTGTCCAGGACCAGAGTCTACGCAGACCGGTACGCCATAGCCAATCAGAGCTACAGTAGGCCTATATGCAAATAAGTCATTTGTCACACAGGCCTCAAATCATTCACTTTGAAAGGACTAGTTTATTTTTTTAATTACAGGCAATAGCAACAGCGTGACTTTAATTCATTAGAACGCATTCACCACAAAGCAACAAAATACACCTGAATGGATTACTGCAAATAAAAATATAAACTCAGCAAAAAAAGAAACGTCCTCTCACTGTCAACTGCATTTATTTACAGCAAACTTAATATATGTAAATATTTGTATGAACATAAGATTCAAAAACTGAGACATAAACTGAACAAGTTCCACAGACATGTGACTAACAGAAATGGAATAATGTGTCCCTGAACAAAGGGGGGGTCAACATCAGAGGTAACAATCAGTATCTGGTATGGCCACCGGCTGCATTAAGTACTGCAGTGTATCTCCTCCTCATGGACTGCACCAGATTTGCCAGTTCTTGCTGTGAGATGTTACCCCACTCTTCCACCAAGGCACCTGCAAGTTCCCAGACATTTCTGGGGAGAATGGCCATAGACCTCAACCTCTGATCCAACAGGTCACAGACATGCTCAATGGGATTGAGATCCAGGCTCTTCGTTGGCCATGGCAGAACACTGACATTCCTGTCCTGCAAGAAATCACACACAGAACGAGCAGTATGGCTGGTGCCATTGTCATGCTGGAGGGTCATGTCAGGATGAGCCTGCAGGAAGGGTACCACATAAGGAAGGAGGTCTTCCCTGTAACGCACAGCGTTGAGATTGCCTGCAATTACAAAAAGCTCAGTCCGATGATGCTGTGACACACTGCCCCAGACCATGACGGACCCTCCACCTCCAAATCAATCCTGCTCCAGAGTACAGGCCTCGGTGTAACGCTCATTCCTTCGACGATATCACCCCTGGTGAGACAAAACCGCGACTCGTCAGTGAAGAGCACTTTTTGCCAGTCCTGTCTGGTCCAGCGACGGTGGGTTTGTGCCCGACGTTGTTGCCTATGGGCACAAGCCCTCAGTCCAGCCTCTCTCAGCCTATTGCGGACAGTCTGATCACTGATGGAGGGATTGTGCATTCCTGGTGTAACTCAAGCAGTTGTTGCCATCCTGTACCTATCCCGCAGGTGTGATGTTCGGATGTACCGATCTTGTGCAGGTTTTGTTACTCGCGGTCTGCCACTGCGAGGATGATCAGCTGTCAATCCTGTCTCCCTGTAGCGCTGTCTTAGGCATCTCACAGTACAAACATTGCAATTTATTGCCTTGGCCACATCTGTAGTCCTCATGCCTTATTGCAGCATGTCTAAGGCACATTCACACAGATGAGCAGGGACCCTGGGCATCTTTCTTTTTGGAGTTTTTCCAGAATCAGTAGAAAGGCCTCTATAGTGTTATAAGTTTTCATAACTGTGACCTTAATTGCCTACCACCTGTAAGCTGTTAGTGTCTTAACGACCGTTCCACAGGTGCATGTTCATTAATTGTTTATGGTTCATTGAACAAGTATGGGAAACTGTGTTTAAATCCATTACAATGAAGATCTGTGAAGTTATTTGGATTTTTACGAATAATCTTTGAAAGACAAGGTCCTGAAAAAGGGACATTTTGGGCAGAAATGCCTTCTGGAACGTGTGCCTTAATATCAGAATTGTATGCCATCTGTAAATACGGAAAAAAAACATAATTACGAGCCTAGTTGGCTTAGCCTAGGAAAAAGTGAGGAACCTTCTCACTAGCCATGATTGGCTGAGATAATGGATGGGCTGGACATGCTGAGACGAGTTTTAGATTGGTCTGCCATGTAGCACGCTTTGGTCTTCAACATGAGCTGCTCAGTATGTGTACAAAATCCTTACTGCAGCTTTTTTGACATATATAACATTAGCCATGGAGATCTACAAAAGGTTTGCTACTGTTCTCAACAACATTGATGCACTGAATTTAGCAGACCCTATACTTTCTGCACACAGTCAGAATGAACCGGAGATCAGTGGGGAAAAGTTGTGATGGACTACTTTCTGCACACAGTCAGAATGAACCGAGATCATTGGGGAAAAGTTGTGATGGACTACTTTCTGCACACAGTCAGAATGAACCGGAGATCATTGGGGAAAAGTTGTGATGGACTACTTTCTGCACACAATCAGAATGAACCGGAGATCATTGGGGAAAAGTTGTGATGGACTACTTTCTGCACACAGTCAGAATGAACCGGAGATCATTGGGGAAAAGTTGTGATGGACTACTTTCTGCACACAGCCAGAATGAACCGGAGATCATTGGGGAAAAGTTGTAATGGACTACTTTCTGCACACAGTCCGGAGCGACTTGACAGAACGAGCCAAACAAGACAAACAAAACGGCAAAGATACAGGACGTCTTAGTTAAAGGGGTTCCAGTCTGGCGTGAAGAGTTCATCCATGTATATGAGTAAGTCTTATTGCATTAACAGATATTATTTGTTTCCGATTTTGTTAAAGTCGTTTTCATTGTAAATTCAAGCATACTGTTCGCTAGCTAGCGAGCGTGATGCGTGTATGATCTGTGTAGTAGTATTATTGGTATCTCAGAAATCCATTTGCATTGCTAGTTAAAGTCTAAAGTTAGCAAGCTAGCTAACATTGAACCTAGTTGGTTAGCTTTAGCTCCCTGCAGATTCATACTACAGCATTTCATGCATGGTGACAGGCTGTGACAATCCGTTTGTTTTACTTGTGCATGGGTTGGGATAATGGTTCCCTGTTTAGCTAGCTAGCTACATATCTAAACAAAAAAAGAATCCACTTCGCCACATGATTACATGACTGCTCAAGTTAGCCAGGTGTGTCTGGAGGTTACTACGGCCATCTTGTATTTTATGTACATGTCTAGACAATAGTGACCCATCCACTTAGTTAGATGTGGCTGGGGGGGTTATAGCCTCTCTATCACATGACCCAGAAATGTAGAATGTGTTTTGATAAGCATAATCTAATAATAATAAAATATTTATACAATATATTTATCTGGACACTTTCTATTTTTGATATTGCTACTATGCAAATATGCAAGTAACCGTTTCACTGTACCATTCACAACTTCTGTATCCTGTGCATGTGACAAATAAACATTGATTTGATATAGTATGTGTTTACCAGAGAGAGTCATGTGAACAGCAGGACCTGCACCAAAGTCAGGTTAGGATATAGGCAGGCTACTACTTTCACTGCTTTAAGTATTGACATCTTTGGTTGATTACTACACTACTCACTCTGTATAGCACATGGCTTCACATGTGAATCCTTAAAGAGATAGATGGGGCTACGGCTTAAGAGGGTGTGAATGATGCTGAATAGGTGTAGACAAAGAAGAGCTCTCCAGTAGGTGTACAAAAACATTCAAGGGCCATTTTCTCAAAAGTGGGTGTTACCTACTTTATCAACTTTCAAAGCAGAATTACATTCCCATTATGGTAGAGAAATTATTACATTATCTGGCAACAGTTCTGGTAGACATTCCTGCAGTCAGCATGCCAATTGCACGCTCCCTCAAAACTTCAAAACTGTGGCGTTGTGTTGTGGGACAAACCGCACAATTTAGAGTGGCTTTTTATTGTCCCCAGCACAAGGTGCACCTGTGTAATTTCCCTTATTTTTTTTATTTTATTTGACTAGGCAAGTCGGTTTAGAACAAATTGTTATTTACAATGACGATCTACTCCAGCCAACGCTGGGCCAATTGCGCGCTGCCCTATGGGACTCTCAATCACGGTCAAATGTGAAACAGCCTGGAATAGAACCAGGGACTGTAGTGACGCCTCTTGCACTGAGATGCAGTGCCTTAGACCGCTGAGCCACTCGGGAGCCCATGATGATCATGCTGTTTAATCAGCTTCTTGATATGCCACCGCTGTCAGGTGGATGGATTATCTTGGCAAAAGGAGAAACGCTCACTAACAGGGACGTAAACAAATTTGTGCATAAAATTTGAGAGAAATAAGCTTTTTGTACATACAGTGCCTTGCGAAAGTATTCGGCCCCCTTGAACTTTGCGACCTTTTGCCACATTTCAGGCTTCAAACATAAAGATATAAAACTGTATTTTTTTGTGAAGAATCAACAATAAGTGGGACACAATCATGAAGTGGAAAGACATTTATCGGATATTTCAAACTTTTTTAACAAATCAAAAACTGAAAAATTGGGCGTGCAAAATTATTCAGCCCCTTTACTTTCAGTGCAGAAAACTCTCTCCAGAAGTTCAGTGAGGATCTCTGAATGATCCAATGTTGACCTAAATGACTAATGATGATAAATACAATCCACCTGTGTGTAATCAAGTCTCCGTATAAATGCACCTGCACTGTGATAGTCTCAGAGGTCCGTTAAAAGCGCAGAGAGCATCATGAAGAACAAGGAACACACCAGGCAGGTCCGAGATACTGTTGTGAAGAAGTTTAAAGCCGGATTTGGATACAAAAAGATTTCCCAAGCTTTAAACATCCCAAGGAGCACTGTGCAAGCGATAATATTGAAATGGAAGGAGTATCAGACCACTGCAAATCTACCAAGACCTGGCCGTCCCTCCCTCCCTCCCTCTTTCAGCTCATACAAGGAGAAGACTGATCAGAGATGCAGCCAAGAGGCCCATGATCACTCTGGATGAACTGCAGAGATCTACAGCTGAGGTGGGAGACTCTGTCCATAGGACAACAATCAGTCGTATATTGCACAAATCTGGCCTTTATGGAAGAGTGCAAGAAGAAAGCCATTTCTTAAAGATATCCATAAAAAGTGTTGTTTAAAGTTTGCCACAAGCCACCTGGGAGACACACCAAACATGTGGAAGAAGGTGCTCTGGTCAGATGAAACCAAAATTGAACTTTTTGGCAACAATTATGTTTGGCGTAAAAGCAACACAGCTGAACACACCATCCCCAATGTCAAATATGGTGGTGGCAGCATCATGGTTTGGGCCTGCTTTTCTTCAGCAGGGACAGGGAAGATGGTTCAAATTGATGGGAAGATGGATGGAGCCAAATACAGGACCATTCTGGAAGAAAACCTGATGGAGTCTGCAAAAGACCTGAGACTGGGACAGAGATTTGTCTTCCAACAAGACAATGATCCAAAACATAAAGCAAAATCTACAATGGAATGGTTCAAAAATAAACATATCCAGGTGTTAGAATGGCCAAGTCAAAGTCCAGACCTGAATCCAATCGAGAATCTGTGGAAAGAACTGAAAACTGCTGTTCACAAATGCTCTCCATCCAACCTCACGGAGCTCGAGCTGTTTTGCAAGGAGGAATGGGAAAAAATGTCAGTCTCTCGATGTGCAAAACTGATAGAGACATACCCCAAGCGACTTACAGCTGTAATCGCAGCAAAAGGTGGCGCTACAAAGTATTAACTTAAGGGGGCTGAATCATTTTGCACGCCCAATTTTTCAGTTTTTGATTTGTTAAAAAAGTTTGAAATATCCAATAAATGTCATTCCACTTCATGATTGTGTCCCACTTGTTGTTGATTCTTCACAAAAAAATACAGTTTTATATCTTTATGTTTGAAGCCTGAAATGTGGCAAAAGGTCGCAAAGTTCAAGGGGGCCGAATACTTTCGCAAGGCACTGTATGGAACATTTCTAGGATCTTTATTTCAGCTCATGAAACATGGGATCAACACTTTACATGTTGCGTTTATATTTTTGTTCAGTATACTTTATAAGAAAGACCACACAAAAATGGAAATGTAATCTTCATGCAAATAACCTTCTGGTCATTCTGAAAACATCCTAAGAAATATGCCTTTGAATAGTCCATCTTTTCCTCCTCTTCAAATTTTCTTAATCTCTCCCTCAGGAAACTTCCTTTTACCATCTCCTCCCATATCCCACCTCCCTCCCTCTCCTTCCATTTCACCTCCGGTGATAGTTGTAGGCTAGTGGGTGGTGTAGTGATACTAACCATGTGGACGGTAAATAGGTCCTGGCGGTTGAGCATGGGAAGAAAGTAGGACCAGGCGGTGTTCTTTGTCTTCTTGGCGTAGTCAAAGAAGATGTTCACCCTTAGGTGGTTCTCCTACAGAAACACAACAGAACCCTGTTTTAACATCTAGTGGTTCTAAAGGAACACAATAAATCGGTTCTCTCTTCTACTGAAGGGATATTCAACTCTTAACCTGCGAGGTCCAAAGCCTGCTGGTTTTCTGTTCTACCTGACAATGAATTGCACACCTGGTGTCCCACTTCTAAATCAGTCCCTGGTTAGAGGGGAACAACGAAAATATACATTGGAACTGGTTTCGAAGTCCAGAGTTGAGTTTGAAGTTTCTAGAAGTTCTGAAGGAACCTGTTTTAACTTCTAGTGGTTCTCATACAGAAACACTAGAACCCGGTTTTAACATCTAGTGGTTCTAATGTCACGCTGGTATAAAAGATTTGAGACACAGGAGAGAGAATACACAATATGTTTTTATTTATTTTACCTTTATTTAACTAGGCAAGTCAGTTAAGAACAAATTATTATTTACAATGACGGCCTAGAAACAGTGTAATTCTGCCTTGTTCAGAGGCAGAATTACAGCTTTAGGATTTGATCTAGCAACCTTTCGGTTACTGGCCCAAAGCTCTAACCACTAGGCTACCTGCTGCCCCAAATACAACCAAAACAAACGCGTATACAAAAACACTGGGCTGTACCCAAACAAAAGAGTGAGGGTAAACCTTGTTGACCCGTAATACACAACATATATAGCACGCAGCACAACATGTCCGTTGGTGGTACTCACACCACCAATGGACATGGGAACAATAACAGACAACCCAATGGAAACCAAAGGGCACACTTTTCCACGTACTAATCAGTGAGAATTGGGGATAGGTGTGCGTAATGAAAGTTCCGGAGACACCTACATTGAAATTCCCAGACAAAAGTCAATAAGTGAACTTAACAGTAATAACTGTCCAGAGAGACTCAGGGAGGAAGAACAGTAAAAGTCAATAAGTTAACTTATAGAAGGTTATATGCTAATGTAGAGTACGAGAAAAATGTAGGACACACGTATTCATTCAAGGGTTTTTCTTTATTCTTAGTATTTTCTACACTATAGAATAGTGAAGACATCAAAACTATGAAATAACACAAATTGAATCAGGTAACCAAAAAAAGTGTTAAACAATTCAAAACATATTTGAGATTCTTCAAAGTAGCCACCCATTGCCTTCATGACAGTTTTGCACATGCTTGGCATTCTCTCAACCAGCTTCATGAAGTAGTCACCTGGAATGCATTTAAATTAACAGGTGTGCCTTGTTAAAAGTGAATGTGTAATTTCTTTCCTTCTTAATGCGTTTCAGCCAATCAGTTGTGTTGTGACAAGGTAGGGGTGGTATAAAGATCCCTATTTGATAAAAGACTAAGTCCACATTACAGCAAAAACAGCTCAAATAAGCACATTTTAAGAGATGGTCATTCAATGCGGAAAATGTAAAGAACTTTGAACGTTTCTTCAAGTGCAGTCGCAAAAACTATGATGAAACTGGCTCTCATGAGGACCGACACAGGAAAGAAAGACGCAGAGTATACGTTCATTAGAGTCAACTGCTTCAAATATGCTTCACAGTTCAAGTAACAGACACATCAACATCAACTGTTCAGAGGAGACTGCGTAAATCAGGCCTTCATGGTCGAATTCTTGCAAAGAAACACCAATAAGGACACCAATAAGAAGACTTATTTGGGCCAAGAAAAATGAGCAATGGACATTAGAGCGGTGGAAATCTGTCCCTTGGTCTGATGAGTCCAAATTTGAGATTTTTGGTTCCAACCGCCGTGTCTTTGTGAGACGCAGAGTAGGTGAACAGATGATCTCCACATGTGTGGTTCCCACTGTGAAGCATAGAGGAGGATGAGGTGTGATGGTGCTTTGCTGGTGATACTGTCAGTGATTTATTTAGAATTCAAGGCACAACTTTTTAGTGACAGAATAATGTCTGTGAGTATAACAGAACTGCTATGGTAGGTGAAAACCCAAGGAAAATCCATCCAGGAAGTGGGATTTTTTTGATGTGACTGGTTTTCCATTGAATGCATATTGACTATGTAATTGGTTAGGGGCCAGATTGCAGTTCCTATGGCTTCCACTAGATGTCAACAGTCTTTAGACATGGTTTCAGGCTTGTTTTCTGAAAAACGACAAAGAAAAATACCTTTTTGTTAGGGGACTGGGGAAGCATGCAGTACTGGTTTGTGCGTGTGACTGTGTGCGTGACCTTCGATCTTTTTCCTTTCTATTGAATACGCTATTGTCCGGTTGAAATATTATCGATTATTTAGATAATTGACACCCTGAGGATTAGTTATAAACATCGTTTGACATGTTGACGAACTTTACCGGTACTATTAGGACGTATTTGTCTGCATGTTTTGACCGCCTTTAAGCCAGTGGATTACTGAACAAAACGAGCCAACAACACTGAGTTTTTGGGATATAAAGAGGGACTTTATCGAACAAAACCATTTGTGTAACTGGGACCCTTCTGATTGCAACCAGACGAAGAAAAGTAAGTGATTAATTTTATTGCTATTTCTGACTTTTGTGACTCATCTGCTTGGTTGGAAAATGTTTGTATGCTTTTGTGTGCGGGGCGCTGTCCTCAGATAATCAATCGCATGTTATGCTTTCGCCGTAAAGACTTTTTGAAATCTGACAAAGCGGCTGGATTAACAAGAAATTAATATTTTAACCTTTAACTTGTTTTTTCATTAATGTTTATTATTACTATTTCTGTGATTTGAATTTGGCGGTCTGCAGTTGTTGAGGTTGGTCGCTAGCGGCACGCCTGCGCCAGAGAGGTTAACCAGCACGGTCTGTGATTTATTTAGAATTCAAAGCACACTTAACCAGCATGACTACCACATCATTCTGCAGAAATACGCCATCCCATCTGGTTTGAGCTTATTGGGACCATCATTTGTTTTCAACAGGACAATGACCCAAAACACACCTCCAGACTGTGTAAGGACTATTTGATGAGTGCTGCATCTGATGACCAGGTCTCCACAATCCCACAACCTCAACCCAATTGAGATGGTTTGAGATGAGTTGGAACGCAGAGTGAAGGAAAAGCAGCCAACAAGTACTCAGCATATGTGGGAACTCCTTCAAGACTGTTGGAAAAGCATTCCTCATGAAGCTGGTCAAGAGAATGCCAAGAGTGTGCAAAGCTGCAATCAAAGGCAAAGGGTGGCTACTTTGAAGAACTTGTTTCACACTTTTTTTGAATACTTAATGATATCATGTGTGTAAATAATAAAAATAAAGAAAAACCCTTGAATGTGTAGGTGTGTCCAAACCTTTGACTGGTACTGTATATTTGCATCTCATTTGTCCAAATGTAAGCGAATATAAATGTGTGCATGTGTGTCTGTAAGCAGGTGTTACCTGCAGGGTATCATCTATTAGGGTGAGGATGTACTGGACAGTCTGCTCCTTAGAGATGTGAGCCATCAGGTTCAGGAACGTCCTGGCACACTGGAGAAGGAAGAAAATATACCCATTACTATGACATCCTGAAGACAAACTAATCTGAAAATCATCTTGGAGGATACAGTGAGCTCCAACAGTATTGGGATAGTGAGACACGTTTTGTTGTTTTGGCTCTGTACTCCAGCACTTTTGATACACCCATGCTAACCATCAGTCTGTTTTATCTGGAGTATTTCTCCGGTCTTATCCGGTGTTCTGTGTGAATTTAAGTATGCAGCCTCTAATTCTCTCTCTCGTAGGACCTGAGCCCAAGGACCATAGCTCAGGACTACCTGGCATGATGACTCCTTGCTGTCCCCAGTCCACCTGGTCATGCTGCTGCTATGGAACCCTGACCTGTTCACCGGACGTGCTACCTGTCCCAGACCTGCTGTTTTCAACTTTTTAGAGACAACAGGAGCGGTAGAGATGCTCTGAATGATCTGCTATGAAAAGCCAACTGAAATTTACTCCTGAGGTGCTGACTTGCTGCACCCTCGACAACTACTGTGATTATTATTATTTGACCATGCTGGTCATTTATTAATATTTGAACATCTTGGCCATGTTCTGTTATAAACTCCACCCGGCACAGCCAGAAGAGGACTGGCCACCCCTCAGAGCTTGGATCCTCTCTTGGTTTCTTCCTGGGTACCTGCCTTTCTAGGGAATTTTTCCTTGCCACCGTGTTTCTACACCTGCATTGCTTGCAGTTTGGGGTTTTAGGCTGGGTTTCTGTACAGCACTTTGTGACATCGGCTGATGTATAAAAAAAGGGCTGTATAAATACATTTGGTTGACAAGTTTCATTAGAAAGTTTTGTTTCTGGCCATTTTGAGCCTGTAATAGAACCCACAAATACTGATGCTCAACTAGTCTGAAGGCCAGTTGTACTGCCTCTAACTTCTTTGGGAACAGGGGGCAGTATTGAGTAGCTGGTCTGTCATAATAAAATAGAGAGGGTAGATCTAGCTGGTCTGTCACAATAGGGTAGTGAAGATAGATCTACTGTCTCTATTATATGATGACAGACCAGCTAGATCTAGCTGGTCTGTCATAATATAATAGAGACAGTAGATCTAGCTTGTAGATCTAGCTTTGTTTTCTTTATTATTTTGGTTAGGTCAGGGTGTGACATGGGTGATGTGTTTTTGTCTCATTCTAGGGTGATCGTACTGTCAAGGGGTTTTTGTAGATTTTTTTTTTCTTCATCTAGGTGTTTATGTTGGTCTATGGTTGCCTAGATTGGTTCTCAAAGGGTGATGGATGCTGATAATGGGCCTCTGTACGCCCATGTAGATATTCCCATAAATGTCATGTTTCCAGCTACAAAAGTAATTTACAACATTACCAATGTCTACACTGCATTTCTGATCAATTTGATGTTGTTTTAAAATGGACCAAAAAAAAAAATGTATTGCGTTCCTTTCAAAAACAAGGACATTTCTAATTGGCATGCTGACTGCAGGAATGTCTACCAGAGCTGTTGCCAGATAATGTAATAATTTCTCTACCATAATGGGAATGTAATTCTGCTTTGAAAGTTGATAAAGTAGGTAACCCCACTTTTGAGAAAATGGCCCTTGAATATTTTGTACACCTACTGGAGAGCTCTTCTTTGTCTACACCTATTCAGCATCATTCACACCCTCTTAAGCCGTAGCCCCATCTATCTCTTTAAGGATTCACATGTGAAGCCATGTGCTATACAGAGTGAGTAGTGTAGTAATCAACCAAAGATGTCAATACTTAAAGCGGTGAAAGTAGTAGCCTGCCTATATCCTAACCTGACTTTGGTGCAGGTCCTGCTGTTCACATGACTCTCTCTGGTAAACACATACTATATCAAATCAATGTTTATTTGTCACATGCACAGGATACAGAAGTTGTGAATGGTACAGTGAAACGGTTACTTGCATATTTGCATAGTAGCAATATCAAAAATAGAAAGTGTCCAGATAAATATATTGTACAAATATGTTTTTATATGATGCTTACCCAGACACATTCTACATTTCTGGGTCATGTGACAGACGCCAGGCACTACTACTAGGCACTACTTCTTTTACCTTTATTGTGCACTAACAGCTAAAATGCATGCATACGGTTTTAGTCATTTCAGTTTACATTGAAAGCGCTTTTTCATCACAAAAATGAATGTAAAAAAAATGTAAATAACACCGTTTGAACCCCCCCCCCAAGGATTACAATTTCTGAAAATTCCCTGTTGTACCTGATGTCCTTCATTTGTGAGGATGGTCTGTTTCTCCTCAGAATGAGCCACTTCAAACTTCTTAATGAACTCACAGTCCTCGGCAGAGATCATCTGGCCCCTGAGACAAACACAGCATGATAATTACAATACTACTTCACATTAGTCCTCTCAAATATAACATGCTTCTATCAAATCCTATCACCTCTGACAGAGAACACACAATGTAATAGAAATTATTACATTCATATTCCTCCCGTGAAATATTTGCAAAATTATTCAGCCCCCTTAAGTTAATACTTTGTAGCGCCACCTTTTGCTGCGATTACAGCTGTAAGTCGCATGGGGTATCCACAGATTCTCGATTGGATTCAGGTCTGGACTTTGACTTGGCCATTCTAAAACCTGGATATGTTTATTTTTGAACCATTCCATTGTAGATTTTGCTTTATGTTTTGGATCATTGTCTTGTTGGAAGACACATCTCCGTCCCAGTCTCAGGTCTTTTGCAGACTACATCAGGTTTTCTTCCAGAATGGTCCTGTATTTGGCTCCATCCATCTTCCCTGTCCCTGCTGAAGAAAAGCAGGCCCAAACCATGATGCTGCCACCACCATGTTTGACAGTGGGGATGGTGTGTTCAGGGTGATGAGCTGTGTTGCTTTTACGCCAAACATAACGTTTTGCATTGTTGCCAAAAAGTTCAATTTTGGTTTCATCTGACCAGAGCGCCTTCTTCCACATGTTTGGTGTGTCTCCCAGGTGGCTTGTGGCAAACTTTAAACAACACTTTTTATGGATATCTTTAAGAAATGGCTTTCTTCTTGCCACTCTTCCATAAAGGCCAGATTTGTGCCATATACGACTGATTGTTGTCCTATGGACAGAGTCTCCCACCTCAGCTGTAGATCTCTGCAGTTCATCCAGAGTGATCATGGGCCTCTTGGCTGCATCTCTGATCAGTCTTCTCCTTGTATGAGCTGAATGAGGGAGGGAGGGAGGGACGGCCAGGTCTTGGTAGATTTGCAGTGGTCTGATACTCCTTCCATTTCAATATTATCGCTTGCACAGTGCTCCTTGGGATGTTTAAAGCTTGGGAAATCTTTTTGTATCCAAATCCGGCTTTAAACCTCTTCACAACAGTATCTCGGACCTGCCTGGTGTGTTCCTTGTTCTTCATGATGCTCTCTGCGCTTTTAACGGACCTCTGAGACTATCACAGTGCAGGTGCATTTATACGGAGACTTGATTACACACAGGTGGATTGTATTTATCATCATTAGTCATTTAGGTCAACATTGGATCATTCAGAGATCCTCACTGAACTTCTGGAGAGAGTTTGCTGCACTGAAAGTAAAGAGGCTGAATAATTTTGCACGCCCAATTTTTCAGTTTTTGATTTGTTAAAAAAGTTTGAAATATCCAATAAATGTCGTTCCACTTCATGATTGTGTCCCACTTGTTGTTGATTCTTCACAAAAAAATACAGTTTTATATCTTTATGTTTGAAGCCTGAAATGTGGCAAAAGGTCGCAAAGTTCAAGGGGGCCGAATACTTTCGCAAGGCACTGTAGCTTAGTAGAACCCCCATCTCCCCCAGTTTAGACTCCGGAGGGGGGATTTCCACTAAGATGACATACACAGAGTGTACAACACATTACACTCTTTCCATGACAGACTGAACAGGTGAAAGATATGATCCATTATTGATGTCACTTGTTAAATCCACTTATATCAATGTAGATGAATGGGAGGAGACAGGTTAAATAAGGATTTTTAAGCTTTGAGACAGTTGAGAGATAGATGTACTGGGTGCCAGTGAATAGACAAAACAAAATATTTTAGTGCCTTTGAGCAGGCTATGGTAGCAGGTGTCAAGCACACCAGTGTGTCAAAAACTGCAAAGCTGCTGTTTGTATCAAGAATGATCCACCACTCAAAGGACATCCAGCCAACTTGACACGACTGTGGGAAACATCAGAATCAACATGGGCCAGCATCCCTGTGGAACACGTTCGACACTTTTTAGAGTCCGAGCCACAACGAATTGAAGCTGTTCTGAGGGCAGAAAGGGGGGCACTAAGAAAGTAATGGACGTCATCCACAAGGCAGAATGTGGCTGTGGAATCTGACTGTGGCAATGGAATGTAGCTGAAAAGAGACGAGGGATAAGAAGAAGTTCATACTGTACGCTTTTGGTGGAGAAGTAGCCAAAGTTATTAATGAACTGTTTTGGTGACAATCAGCTTTGAAATCAGAAAATGTTTGTATCACAAAGTACGAGGGTAGTGAATTCAGTCATAAGCTAGCAAGGAATGTTAGCCTACCAAGCTGTAAAGTGTTCTAGCCTGTACTGGACATTGTTTTGCCAACAGTAATGAACAATTTCTACATGCCATGTTGCATTATTCAAGTGTATTAGCTTTTGTGCATCATGAGAGGGAGGCTAACAACAACGCCAGACAGCTCTAGTAATGAATGACAAGGTGGAGCAGACTCTTTGCTCTATAAAGGGCCTGCGCTGATCCTCTCAATCACGTAAGATAGATTTGCTACTTCTGTCAAATGTAACAAATTCTAGTCCCGACCCGGATGCCATGTTTTCCTCACTGTTCTCCCAGTCTCTGCATCGGAGTATCAATATCATAGGCCTGCATTGACAGGCATAATCATGCAGTCGCAAAACGTGTTTAAGATCAAAGCGAGCCTAGTCGCATTTGCAAATTTTTTGATAACCTCTAGTGAGCCCAGTTACAGCTAATTTCTAGTCAGCAATGAAAATCCTGGAAAAGTCAGTGTGTGCATCACCTGTGTATAATGCCAGTGGGCCGTTGCCAGAGGAGAAAGACATTTGACATTTGTATAATGATATACAGACTAACTATATAGTAGCCAATTCAAACCTATTGTGTAGTTTGGCTGGTTAATTATTTAACCATTAGCATGTATTAATGTCATTGTCATGTCCGATGTCCTAACATAACTTTCCACCAGCACTCGTATAACCCGGGGAGCAGTTGATGAAACCATTGCTGCATACTCCACTTGTAAAACAGTCTCACAAGCGCTCAACATTGGCTATGAGTCTCTTTTCAATACTGGCCATGTAACTCTGACAAATATTCTTACAAAAGCCTAATTGACACACAACTCCTATGCTGTCAAGGTCTCCCCTGAACACTGAATATTTTAACCTTACAAAATAGATCAACATCTTAGTTACTGCTCCCACCTTAGCCATCTGGATCCCTGGTTAATTGAATGAGGGAATTATTTTAGAAAGACATAAAAAGTATTTGGTAATAATTGTAATGTGGCAGGGTGGCCAACTATCCCCCAGGAGAGTTACTGGGGGTGCAAGGTGGCCAACCATCCTCCAGGAGAGTTACTGGGGGTGCAAGGTGGCCAACCATCCTCCAGGAGAGTTACTGGGGGTGCAAGGTAGCTAACCATCCTCCAGGAGAGTTACTGGCGGTACAAGGTGGCCAACCATCCTCCAGGAAAGTAACTGGGGGTGCAAGGTGGCCAAACATCCTCCAGGAGAGTTACTAGGGGTGCAAGGTCGCCAACCATCCTCCAGGAGAGTTACTGGGGGTGCAAGGTGGCCAACCATCCTCCAGGAGAGTTACTGGGGGTGCAAGGTGGCCAGCCATCCTCCAGGAGAGTTACTAGGGGTGCAAGGTGGCCAACCATCCTCCAGGAGAGTTACTGGGGGTGCAAGGTGGCCAACCATCCTCCAGGAGAGTTACTGGGGGTGCAAGGTGGCCAACCATCCTCCAGGAGAGTTACTGGGGGTGCAAGGTGGCCAACCATCCTCCAGGAGAGTTACTGGGGGTGCAAGGTGGCCAACCATCCTCCAGGAGAGTTACTGGGGGTGCAAGGTGGCCAACCATCCTCCAGGAGAGTCCAGGAGAGATACCTGGGGTGCAAGGTAGCCAACCATCCTCCATGAGAGTTACTGGGGGTGCAAGGTGGCCAACCATCCTCCATGAGAGTTACTGGGGGTGCAAGGTGGCCAACCATCCTCCATGAGAGTTACTGGGGTGCAAGGTGCCCAACCATCCTCCAGGAGAGATACTGGGGGTGCAAGGTGGCCAACCATACTCCATGAGAGTTACTGGGGGTGCAAGGTGGCCAACCATCCTCCAGGAGAGTTACTGGGGGTGCAAGGTGGCCAACCATCCTCCAGGAGAGTTACTGGGGGTGCAAGGTGGCCAACCATCCTCCAGGAGAGTTACTAGGGGTGCAAGGTGGCCAACCATCCTCCAGGAGAGTTACTGGGGGTGCAAGGTGGCCAACCATCCTCCAGGAGAGTTACTGGGGGTGCAAGGTGGCCAACCATCTTCCAGGAGAGTTACTGGGGGTGCAAGGTGGCCAACCATCCTCCAGGAGAGTCCAGGAGAGATACCTGGGGTGCAAGGTAGCCAACCATCCTCCATGAGAGTTACTGGGGGTGCAAGGTGGCCAACCATCCTCCATGAGAGTTACTGGGGTGCAAGGTGCCCAACCATCCTCCAGGAGAGATACTGGGGGTGCAAGGTGGCCAACCATCCTCCTTGAGAGTTACTGGGGGTGCAAGGTGGCCAACCAACCTCCAGGAGAGATACTGGGGGTGCAAGGTGGCCAACCATCCTCTGGGAGAGTTACTGGGGGTGTAAGGTGGCCAACCATCCTCTGGGAGAGTTACTGGGGGTGTAAGGTGGCCAACCATCCTTCAGGAGAGTTACTTGGGGTGCAAGGTGGCCAACCATCCTCCAGGAGAGTTACTGGGGGTGCAAGGTGGCCAACCATCCTCCAGGAGAGTTACTGGGGGTGCAAGGTGGCCAACCATCCTCCAGGAGAGTTACTGGGGGTGCAAGGTGGCCAACCATCCTCCAGGAGAGTTACTGGGGGTGCAAGGTGGCCAACCATCCTCCAGGAGAGTCCAGGAGAGATACCTGGGGTGCAAGGTAGCCAACCATCCTCCATGAGAGTTACTGGGGGTGCAAGGTGGCCAACCATCCTCCATGAGAGTTACTGGGGGTGCAAGGTGGCCAACCATCCTCCATGAGAGTTACTGGGGTGCAAGGTGCCCAACCATCCTCCAGGAGAGATACTGGGGGTGCAAGGTGGCCAACCATACTCCATGAGAGTTACTGGGGGTGCAAGGTGGCCAACCATCCTCCTTGAGAGTTACTGGGGGTGCAAGGTGGCCAACCAACCTCCAGGAGAGATACTGGGGGTGCAAGGTGGCCAACCATCCTCTGGGAGAGTTACTGGGGGTGCAAGGTGGCCAACCATCCTTCAGGAGAGTTACTTGGGGTGCAAGGTGGCCAACCATCCTCCAGGAGAGTCCAGGAGAGATACTGGGTGGGCAGGATTTCACTCCAACCCTGCTCAAACACACCACATTGCAAAAAAATAAATAAATAATCAAAAGCCTGCACACCCAGTATCTCTCCAGATGGAAGGTTGACGGACCACATGTGTTTTATACAGTAGCCCATGAGCGCAGTATTTTACTTTGTGGGGGGTTAAGTGCCTTGCTCAAGGACACGACGGCAGGAAATATAATATATGGGATCAGAGATCAGCTGTCTTCCATTGTCAAGACCAGTGATAACAATGGTTACTTTGTGAAGTGGTTGCTTTTATCATACAACACAATTTTCAATAAAAGTAAAAAAAAATCTGTCATACTTGTCCAAAGGACAAGTGGCTAAAAAAGTTCAATGTTAAGCTCTGGTCTGATCTATTATGGGATGTCAGGGTCTTTTGACTTCTCTATTTAACAGTAAGTTCCTAATTACAGAGAGAGCTTCTTATCCAAAGCTGACATTCACACTGGAAATACCACACATACCAGTCAGCACTATACAACCTGGTTCCATTTCTCAAGTCCGTGATTATGTTACTGAGACCACTAAGGCCCTCGACAGCCTGAAGTAGAAGGTCTGAGTTAGAAATCTACAGACAAAAGGAACTAACATTCACAAGGCATTGAGTCACAGAACAGAGAACCAAAGAAAACCCATCTGCGACTTTTGACTTCAGTATGTAGGGCCTAAAGACCAGAATTCAAAGACATTCTAAGAAATTATAGGCCTAGAGTCTTATAGACAACTGATGAGGAAGATACATGGTGACAGGAGGATGAAGAGGATGATGACGAAGGTGTACTTACTGCAGGTATGACTGCCAGTTGACCTTGTTGGCTCTGACCTCCGCAGCCTTGGCAGCGATGATGTTAGTGGGTACTGCAGCATCCACCGCCCCGCGGATATCCATCCTGATACACCTGTTCAATACCACTCTGGACTACAATAAATAATTCCCTGGAGGGAGAAAGGGAGGGTTATCAATGAATAATAAACCATCACGAATCAACAAGTCCTCCTAAACATTGATTTGGCAACATTCTACATTGCTCATAATAGCCCAACTGTTGGTGAGAGCAGTTTGTTAAAGCGTAGGCTATTAATTATGGTGCCAGTCAGGAATTCATGGCCAACTCTGCAGAAAGATCCTCATTTTTTCCATAAGCTACCTTGATGCTTTCAAGGCAACTCGGAACCTCTGATTTAAAATGTACGTAGGTTTTTGCGTAAAGCGTCCCATTGATGGAATCTGATATTTTTAAAGTTGGAAACTCGGGCCTCATCTTTCTACAACGAGTTTACAAGTCAGAAATGTCCAGGGCCGGCCTCCCGGGTGGCGCAGTGGTTAAGGGCGCTGTCCTGCAGCGCCAGCTGTGCCATCAGAGTCCCTGGGTTCGCGCCCAGGCTCTGTCGTAACCGGCCGCAACCGGGAGGTCCGTGGGGCGACGCACAATTGGCCTAGCGTCGTCCGGGTTAGGGAGGGATTGGTCAGTAGGGATCTCCTTGTCTCATCGCGCACCAGCGACTCCTGTGGCGGGCCAGGCGCAGTGCGCGCTAGCCAAGGTTGCCAGGTGCACGGTGTAGCCTCCGACACATTGGTGCGGCTGGCTTCCGGGTTGGATGCGCGCTGTGTTAAGAAGCAGTACGGCTGGTTGGGTTGTGTATCGGAGGACGCATGACATTCAACCTTCGTCTCTCCCGAGCCCGTACGGGAGTTGTAGCAATTGGATACCACGAAATTGGGGAGAAAAAGGGGTAAAATTCAAAAAAATAAAAATAAAAATGTCCAGGGCCATACTACAAATTAACAGTTTACATTTAGTTTTCCAGTCTAAAAATGTGCGTCATCATTGTGCACATTTTCTCCTTTCCTTCTTAATGGATGTGCAGCCATAGAAATAAAATGAATAGAACAGGCGTCCCCATTCAAGTCAATGATGGCATAATGGGTGGACTGGCAGTAATTGCAAGTGTACCCATAGAAGCAAAGCAGGAAGGAAATTCCTTAAAAGTAACCCCATCAGTAAATTCATTAAGTTAACGCAGGAAGTAAACCCATCAATATGTGCTGCGATTTGTTGTTGTGACAAGATGGAGAACAGCTACGACCGGGCTCAATAGGAGCATACCGGGCTCAAAAGGAGCATACCGGGCTCAAAAGGAGCATATCGGGCTCAAAAGGAGCATACCGGGCTCAAAAGGAGCATACCGGGCTCAATAGGAGCATGCCGGGCTCAATAGGAGCATGCCGGGCTCAATAGGAGCATGCCGGGCTCAATAGGAGCATGCCGGGCTCAAAAGGAGCATACCGGGCTCAAAATGAAGAGTGATTCATTGTGAAAAAGACAGAATATCTACATCTACTCATAAAATAGTTGGAAACCATATGGTTTGGGGTATAAATATACATTAAAGACGACAATATTATGCAAAGTTAGTATTGATCATATTGAAAAAAAAATCTTTATTTCCATTTCCATTCTGTATAGAGGGAGTTGTGTTGCTGCACCCTTTAAGCCAGGGGTGTCAAAGTCAAATGGACGGAGGGCCAAATAAAAAAATCAGCTACAAGACGAGGGCCGGACTGTTCGAATGTTCATTGAAACATTTTTAAATGACGCATATAGTCTAGTGAACCTAATTGAACCTACTGAAAACCTAACAAATATATTACAATATGATCAGATAAATATAGCAATATTTTCTTATGGCTCTGTCAGTAATCTTTAATTTTCAACAGACACAAAAGACAAATTTCCTTTATATAAATATCCCCATAACATGAACATTAAATGAAAGAAACCGGTATTCAAGGCACCATCAGTAGACTATATTTTCTATTTTAGCAAAAGTGGGCTAAATTTACTTCAAAGAAAAAACAATAATAGCAATTTTCTATCATCCACTCAACTGAAATATTTTTAAAATATAATTGGATTGAAATACAAAAAAATAAAGTGCAAAAATCTATTAATCAAAAACAACACTTTGTTTAAGGAGAAGTAACATGCAGTGAAAACAAATATTAAATTTTAACTTTTAAACTTGAACTGAGTAAAAACTCTAAATATGTGATTGCACAGTAATGTTCACTTGTTTGAGGTTGAGGGTGATACTTGGTGGTGTCCCATCTTTTCCACAAGTTCATCAATGTTCGGGGTAAGGCTCTGAGCTGAAGAAATCCTCAGAATTGAGTGGAGGTGTTCAGCAGTAAGTCGACTTCTGTGTGATGTTTTGTTCAGGTTCATCAAAGAAAACAGTTGTTCACACAGGTATGTGCTGCCAAACATAGACAACGTTTGAGCAGCCTGGATGCGCAGCTGGGGCATTGTGCCGGGGAGGAAACGGGCGAACTCCGCAGCACCCACTGCCGCATATTTTGCCCTCAGTGCATCATTGCATTGGAGGTCAATCAACTCCATTTGGAGGTTTGGTGGTGAGCTTTCCACGTCAACAGCAAATGGGTTACCGAGCAGTTCCAACCTGCTTTTTTGTGCTTCAAAGTCAGCAAATCGGCGTCGAAAGTCAGCGGCAAGCATACCTATTTTATCAGCCAACTGTGTGCTCGGGAACGCACTGGTAGAGAGCTTCTCTTTCATGGTCTGGCAGCTGGGAAAGTGGCTCAAATTTTCTTTCCGCATCTGCGTCTCCCACAGAGTCAGTTTGGTTTTAAATGCCTTCACTGTACTGTACATATCAGAGATGACACGATCCCGACCCTGCAGCTGCAAGTTTATTGCATTCAGATGACTCGTAATGTCACACAGAAAAGCCATTTCACACAGAAACATTTCGTCTCGGAGTTGTGTTGTGTCTTTCCCTTTGCTGTCCAAGAACAGACAAATCTCCTCACGAAGCTCGAAACATCTTTGAAGCACCTTTCCCTGGCTTAGCCATCGCACCTCTGTGTGATAAGGCAAATCACCATGCTCCGTTTCTAACTCCGTCAGAAATGCCTTGAACTGGCGGTGATTCAAACCTTTGGCTCTGATAAAGTTAACTGTGCGCGTGATGATGCTCATTACATGCTCCATTTTCAAGGCTTTACCGCACAACGCTTCCTGGTGTATGATACAATGATAAGCTGTCAGCTCACCTGTCGCGTTTTCCTCTTGCATCTTTTCCCGTATCTTCGCCACCAGTCCGCTCCTGTGTCCACACATCGCAGGTGCTCCGTCGGTTGTCAAACCCACGAGTTTTTCCCAAGGCAGCTCCATCTCATTTACACATCTTGACACCTCTTCATACAAATCATGCCCCGTAGTTGTGCCATGCATAGGACGTAAAGCCAAAAACTCCTCTGTCACGCTTAGGTTGGAGTCCACTCCGCGGATGAAAATTGACAACTGGGCAATGTCAGAAATGTCGGTGCTCTCATCCACAGCCAAGGAATATGCAATAAAATCTTTTCCCTTTTTCACAAGCTGCTCTTTTAGATTGATGGACAACTGGTCTACTCTCTCGGCAATGGTGTTTCTGCTCAGACTCACATTTAAAAAGAGTTGCCTTTTTTCTGGGCAAACTTCGTCACAAACTTTAATCATGCAGTTTTTGATGAAATCCCCCTCCGTAAATGGCCGGGCTGATTTAGCGATCTCTTCTGCCAAAATAAAACTGGCCTTGACAGCAGCCTGGCCTTGTGATTTGGCTTTTTTGAACAGAGCCTGTCGAGATTTGAGGCCTCGTTTTAATTCCTCTGCCTTTTGTAGCCTTTGTTCCATGTCCATATTCTTGTTTTTGTCCGCGTGTTTCGTTTCATAATGTCGTCTCAGATTATACTCTTTCAGTACCGCCACACTTTCTCCACACAGAAGACACACAGGTTTTCCAGCTACCTTCGTGAACATATACTCCGACTCCCACCTTGTTTGAAACCCCCGGTTCTCAGTATCCACCTTCCGTTTTGCCATTTTTGATGGGTATCTGAAAGTTAATTTTACTGTGATGCTGACGACTGCTGTGCCAATAAATATTGAAATGAAGCAGCCTACTGCTCGGTGCGTCACCTTTGCATTGTGGGAAATGTAGTATTGGTGCGTGTAAAAGATCTGCGGGCTGCCGGCTTGCTGCGGGCCGGTTCTAATAATAAATCAAGATCATCCCAGGGGCCGTAAAAAACCTTCTTGCGGGCCGGATGTGGCCCGTGGGCCTTGACTCTGACATATGTGCTTTAAGCCAATCTGACATGAAGATCAAATTTACTCAAATGGACTGAACAAAAACGCATGTTGGTCCCATGTTTCGTCAGCTGAAATAAAATAATAATAAAATATTATACCAGACATTTTCTGTATGCACAAAAAGCTTCCCTCAAATTCTGTGTACACATTTGTTTACATTCATGTTAGTGAGCACTTCTCCTTTGCCAAGATAATCCATCCACCTGACAGGTGTGACATATAAAGAAGCTGATTAAACAGCATGATCATTACACAGGTGCACATTGTGCTGGGGACAATAAAAGGCCATTCTAAAATGTGCAGTTTTGTCACAACACAATGCCACAGATGTCTCAAGTTGAGGGAGCGTGCAATTGGCATGCTGACTCTAGGAATACCCACAAGAGCTGTTGCCAGAATTGTTCATTTCTCTACCATAAGCCGCGTTCAACGTTGTTTTAGAGAATTTGGCTTTACATCTAACCGGCTTCACAACCGCAGACCACGTGTATAGGGTTGTGTGGGCGAGCGGTTTGCTGATGTCAACATTGTGACAAGAGCGCCCCATGGTGCAGTGGGGTTATGGTATGGGCAGGTATAAGCTACGGACAACGAACACAATTTCATTTTAAATCGATGGCAATTTGAATGCACACTTTTCAATGACGTTCTTATTTAAAACCAAAATGTTCCATATACACAAAAAACGTATTACCTCATTTGGTGCACACATTTGTTTACATCTTTACTAATAGTGAAAGCACAACATTCCAACAATTTCTTCAGACTAAGTTTGAGGCTATTTTTCTATGAAAGTAAATCAGTAATATTAAGAGTAAAGTAGGAATCCCAGGATTAAATATGCGATAAGATATGTTTCAAGAAACATGTATATATTTGGCCTGGTGAAGAGGTTTTATGTGCTGACAATGGAAGCTGTTTTTTACACCGCTGGAAATTACGAGTCGTCACCGTCCGAGACAGAGAAACATGGAAACACCACAAGACCAGTCTGAAGTACTACAACACTGGATTTAGGTATTGGCAGGTAAGAATGTCTATTTCACCAGCTACATTGGTGGGTGGTCAGTTTGCAAGGCTCTTTTTATGGCGGTTTTGGAGCAGTGGCTTCTTCCTTGCTGAGTGGCCTTTCAGGTTATGTTGATATAGGACTCGTTGTACTGTGGATATTGATACTTTTGTACCCGTTTCCTCCAGCATCTTCACAAGGTCCTTTGCTGTTGTTCTGTAATTGATTTGCACTTTTCGCCCCAAAGTACATTCATCTCTAGGAGACAGAATGCGTCTCCTTCCTGAGTGGTATGACAGCTGCGGGGTCCCATGGTGTTTATACTTGCGTACTATTGTTAGTACAGATGAACGTGGTACCTTCAGGCGATTGGAAATTGCTCCCAAAGGATGAACCAGACTTGTGGAGGTCTACAATTTTTTTTCTGAGGTCTTGGCTGATTTCTTTTGATTTTCCCATGATGTCAAGCAAAGAGGCACCGAGTTTGACGGTAGGCCTTGAAATACATCCACAGCTACACCTCCAATGATGACAATTAGCCTATCAGAAGCTTCTAAAGCCATTAAATAATTTCCTGGAATTTTCCAAGCTGTTTAAAGGCACAGTCAACTAAGTGTATGTAAACTTCTGACCCACAGGAATTGTGATACAGTGATTTATAAGTGAAATAATCTGTCTGTAAACAATTGTTGGAAAAATTACTTGTGTCATGCACAAAGTAGATGTCCAACAGCCTTCCCAAAACTATAGTTTGTCAACAAGAAATTTGTGGAGTGGTTGAAAAAACAAGTGTTAATGACTCCAACCTAAGTGTATGTAAACTTCCGACTTCAACTTTAAGTTAGTCTAATTTTGTTCACAAGCTAGGTTGTTTTTCAACATTAGTTTGAGTCTGCTCCTTCAACTGATAGCAAAGAAATGACTAGTCAGATGTAAACACATATCTAGATCGAGTTGTGCGCTTCTGATCAGTAGCTGTGTGGTTGGGGTCAGTGTCTAAACTACAGTTGTTGCATGTGAAAAACTGAAAGAAGTGCAATGAGAAGTGATTGGGTAAAATATGAAGCAAGTGAATGAAGATTGCTTTGCTCTATCCAATCAGAGCAGCAGGATCAACGTACAGCTGCCCTTCTCTTCACAGACAGGCAAACTAGCCAGTGGTTATTTAGAGCAAGGGGGACAATCCTGAGAAGGACAAAGTTCAGTCCGAAACAGATTTTTTTTTTTTTAAATGGGAATTCTGTCACGCTAAGCGTTGTCCTCCCATCGAGGCACATGTTGCTTGGCAACAGTTGCCTTGGCAGGCCTGCTCCCTTCATGGCTAAAGCCAGTGTGAGAAACACATTGCTAAAACACAGATTCATGAGAGTTGTTAGACAAAGCAAGGGAAGTGAACTTCAAAACTAGATGTAGTTTTATTGGAATTTCCAGTGGTTGTTGGTAAGTTATGAATCTGCTAGCTTCTGACATGACTTACCCTAATCTATAATGAAAGCAGATGATGGGTTACTAAAACAGCTCTATTGACAGAAGAAGCTATTCTTAATTTGTTTTCAGCAAAGAAGTAGAAGATCTCATACACTAACCTTTTGTCTAGCTTGTTGGGAAAGTGGTCAAAAATTAAGTTTGTTTACATAGTTAGAAAATGTTGTTGATGCAGTTACTAAAACATCTGTAAAGTTTAATCAGTACCGGATAATTCTGTTCTGGTTTCTTGAATAGCAGGGAAGTCGACCATGTCATACCCTCTGACCACTTTTCCCACAACTTAGACAAAAAGTTAGTGGGATCCTGGGTGGCGCAGCGGTCTAAGGCATTGCGTCGCAGTGCTAGAGGAGTCACTACAGACCCAGGTTGTATCACAACCGGCTGTGATCGAGAGTCCCATAGGGCGGCGCACAATTGGCCCAGCGTCGTCCAGGTTAGGGGAGGGTTTGGAAAGGGTAGGCCGTCATTGTAAATAAGATTTGTTCAACTGACTTGCCTAGTTAAATAAAAGGTTAAATAAAACAAAAGTAGTTGATTTGCGTCAAAAGTTTCATTGTTGCATTTACAGCAAATGGAAGTGATTGTCACAATTGGGCCTTTAGAATGCTGAGGAAATCCCATGAAAATGAATGGAGGACAAAAAGGCCAAAAAGTTTGGTATAACCAGACCTGCAAACATGCACGCGTTTGCGTACCAACTACGCATTTCTCTGTCCATGTACGAGACCCGAGTTAAAAGTACGCAGAAATGAGGGCCTGAATTATTATTTTCTTACATTTTAATAAAAATCCACTGAGTAAATCTAACATCCCGATTCTCGAGATGAAACACACAGACATGCAAACTGGCACTAACCAGAATAGAAAGAGGAGTGGGAGGCCCCGGTGCACAATTGAGCAAGAGGACTGGTACATTAGAGTGTCTAGTTTAAGAAACAGATGCCTCACAAGTCCACAACTGGCAGTTTCATTAAATAGTATCCGCAAAACACTGTCTCCACGTCAATAGTGAAGAGACGATTCCGGGATGCTGGCCTTCTAGGCAGAGTTGCAAAGAAAAAGCCATCTCTGTCCAGTGTCTGATATTTTGCCCATCTTAATCTTTTATTTTTATTGGCCAGTCTGAGATATGGCTTTTTCTTTGCAACTCTACACTGTATTTCTGATCAATTTGATGTTATTTTATTGGACAAAAAGGTTGATTTTCTTTCAAAAACAAGGACATCTGTAAGTGACCCCAAACTTTTGAACAGTAGTTTGTGTGTGTGTACATATATTAGCGTAGCTGACCATTCATCACATCATAAAATGGTTCATGACCATCCATCCTAGTGTTCTTATTCTATGCCAACTACAATGCATCGTTCTACTACATCCAAAGGTGTGTTCGTAAATTCAATCCGAAGTGCCAGAGACCACTCAAAGTGAGCGTTGGTAAATTCAGCCTTTTACCTCTCGGAGAGTTCAGAGCGCACACTGGACACTCTGGCCGAGGAGTAGGGTTGATCCGAGCATTCTGACCTTACAACGGCAGTCAAACATCCAAGCTAACTGGCTAATGTTGGCTAGCTCCTTCCAGACACAAATTAGAGAACACAGTTATTCTGCGCCCTCGCTCACTCAGACAAGAGTGCTCTTAAATTGAACGCAGCCCAAGTAAATGTACGATTTTGATTGGATGACTGAGAAACTGTTTACATTTCAAGTGATTGGAAGCACTTCCAAGTTGTCTTGAACGCGGCATGAGCTAACGCTTGCCAGTAGCTTTGCCAGGCAACTCAGGACATAAGTAACGTTAGCTAGCTAATTTAGCCAATGCAATATGATTCATGTTGCTGGTGCAGTCACGTCGACTAGCCGACTAAACACAATCGTGGAGTTCAGTTGGCTTGTCATTGACAAAACATAAGCTGTAACGTTATAATTTGGCTAAATCGACAGCAATTGTCAACAAATCCCGAGACAAATATAGTAAGCGTTGTTACTGAATTGGATTGAGTCGTTTCTCGACAGCTACAATAACTGGCTAATGTCAATACTATGGTGCAAGTCAGAACCATATACAGTATAACGGTTAGCTTTATGATTCTGGAGCAGGCTAGCTTAGTTAAGTCGTCAACGTAAAGATAATGTACCGACAATACACAACCTAGAATCTCAAAGAAACATTACAATGCTGTCTTCCCACCACTGACACAACCAAAATAAAGCATTAATTAAAGCTAAACACCATTAACATCACCTACCTGACAGCTGACAAACTACAAGACGACGTCACGAGACACATATCATGTGATGGTGTTCTGCGCGTCACGAGCCAGTAGGAAGCGGATTCTTTTTCTTCTTCTTCTGTGGGTTTAATGGCGGACGACAACCCAAAAAGGTGTGCTGCCGCCACCAACTGGATAGGTCTAACCCCCCCCCCCCCGAAAAAATCCTAGCCTACCTCTACTCATAGCCTACCTCTACTCTATAGCCTACCTCTACTCTATAGACTACCTCTACTCTACAGTTTACCTCTACCCTACAGTCTACATTTACCCTACAGACTACCTGTACCTCTACTCTACAGTCTACCTCTACTCTACAGCCTACCTCTACTCTACAGTCTTCCTCTACTCTACAGTCTACCTCTACTCTACAGTCTATCTCTACTCTACAATCTACCTCTACACTAGTCTACCTCTACCCTAAAGTCTACCTCTACCCTACAGTCTACCTCTACCCTACAGTCTACCTCTACTCTACAGTCTACCTCTACTCTACAGCCTACCTCTACTCTACAGCCTACCTCTACTCTACAGTCTACCTCTACTCTATAGCCTACCTCTACTCTACAGCCTACCTCTACTCTACAGCCTACCTCTACCCTACAGTCTACCTCTACTCTACAGTCTACCTCTACTCTACAGCCTACCTCTACTCTACAACCTACCTCTACTCTACAATCTACCTCTACACTAGTCTACCTCTACCCTAAAGTCTACCTCTACCCTACAGTCTACCTCTACCCTACAGTCTACCTCTACTCTACAGTCTACCTCTACTCTACTGCCTACCTCTACTCTACAGCCTACCTCTACTCTACAGTCTACCTCTACTCTACAGTCTACCTCTACTCTACAATCTACCTCTACACTAGTCTACCTCTACCCTAAAGTCTACCTCTACCCTACAGTCTACCTCTACCCTACAGTCTACCTCTACTCTACAGTCTACCTCTACTCTACAGCCTACCTCTACTCTACAGCCTACCTCTACCCTACATTCTACCTGTACCCTACAGCCTTCCTCTACTCTACAGCCTACAGTCTACCTCTACCCTACAGCCTTCCTCTACCCGAAAACCTACCTCTACCCTACAGTCTACCTCTACTCTACAGTCTACCTCTACCCTACAGTCTACCTCTACCCTACATTCTTCCTCAACCCTACAGCCTTCCACTACCTAACAGCCCTCCTCTACTCTACAGCCTTCCTCTACTCTACAGCCTCTCTACCCTACAGCCCTCCTCTACTCTAAAGCCTACCTCTACTCTACTCTCTACCTCTACCATACAGACTTCCTCTACGCTACAGTCTACCTCTACCCTACAGCCTTCCTCTACTCTACAGCCTACCCCCTAACTCTACCCTACAGCCTTCCTCTACCCTACAGCCTTCCTCTACCCTACAGTCTACCTCTACTCTACACCCTACCTCTACCTCTACCTTACCCTACAGCCTACCTCTACCCTACAGCCTCTACCCTACAGCCTTCCTCTACTCTACAGCCTACCTCTACCCTACAGCCTTCCTCTACCCTACAGCCTACCTCTACCTCTACCCTTCAGGCTACCTCTACTCTACAGCCTACCTCTACTCTCCAGCCTTCTTCTACTCTACAGCCTACCTCTACCACCACCCTACAGCCTTCCTCTACCCCACAGCCTACATCTACCCTATAGCCCTCCTCTACTCTACAGCCTACCTCTACCCTACAGCCTACCTCTACCCTACAGCCTACCTCTACCCTACAGCCTACCTCTACCCTATAGCCTACCTCTACCCTACAGCCTACCTCTACCCTACAGCCTACCTCTACCTCTACCGCCTACCTCTACCTCTACCCTACAGCCTACCTCTACCCTACAGCCTTCCTCTACCCTACATCCTTCCTCTACCCTGCAGCCTTCCTCTACTCTACAGTCTACCTCTACTCTACAGCCTTCCTCTACCTCTACAGCCTTCCTCTACCTCTACCCTACAGCCTTCCTCTACCCTACAATCTACCTCTACTCTACAGCCTTCCTCTACCCTACATCCTTCCTCTACCCTACAGCCTTCCTCTACCCTACATCCTTCCTCTACCCTGCAGCCTTCCTCTACTCTACAGCCTACCTCTACTCTACAGTCTTCCTCTACCTCTACAGCCTTCCTCTACCTCTACCCTGCAGCCTTCCTCTACCCTACAATCTACCTCTACTCTACAGCCTTCCTCTACCCTACATCCTTCCTCTACCCTACAGCCTGCCTCTACCTCTACCCTACAGCCTTCCTCTACCCTACATCCTTCCTCTACCCTGCAGCCTTCCTCTACTCTACAGTCTACCTCTACTCTACAGCCTTCCTCTACCTCTACAGCCTTCCTCTACCTCTACCCTACAGCCTTCCTCTACCCTACAATCTACCTCTACTCTACAGCCTTCCTCTACCCCACCATCTTCCTCTACCCTACAGCCTTCCTCTACCCTACATCCTTCCTCTACCCTGCAGCCTTCCTCTACTCTACAGCCTACCTCTACTCTACAGCCTTCCTCTACCCCACCATCTTCCTCTACCCTACAGCCTTCCTCTACCCTACATCCTTCCTCTACCCTACAGCCTTCCTCTACCCTGCAGCCTTCCTCTACTCTGCAGCCTACCTCTACTCTACAGCCTTCCTCTACCCTACAGTCTATATGTCCATGTGTATGTTATGCTGTGGATTAGAGCGATAAAGAGGTCAATGGAACGCAGACCGTGGAGGATGGAAGAACAACGTCGGATTGACTCACATTCAACTAATCAGATCTAACTAAGTGGATATCCATCAAATCCATCATGACTGTTGTAACTGGCCCACAATGTGATTACTATAGTCTGATTTGGATAGAAATTGTCCCTTAGAAGTTTGGAGTGACTGCTAAATGCTAACTCCTGTTTGTATTAGCTGGTAGCATAGGTAGCATACCGAAATCAGTAGTGGTAGTCATAGTATTTTTTTACTGAAATGCAGTTGATTGGTGATGAACATGTATTGGGGTTGACATCTATACTGGTATTGGAGTTGACATCTATACTGGTATTGGGGTTGACGTCTATACTGGTATTGGGGTTGACGTCTATACTGGTATTGGGGTTGACGTCTATACTGGTATTGGAGTTGACATCTATACTGGTATTGGGGTTGACGTCTATACTGGTATTGGGGTTGACGTCTATACTGGTATTGGAGTTGACATCTATACTGGTATTGGGGTTGACGTCTATACTGGTATTGGGGTTGGCGTCTATACTGGTATTGGGGTTGACGTCTATACTGGTATTGGGGTTGACATCTATACTGGTATTGGGGTTGACGTCTGTACTGGTATTGGGGTTGACATCTATACTGGTATTGGGGTTGACATCTATACTGGTATTGGGGTTGACATCCATACTGGTATTGGGGTTGACATCTATGCTGGTATTGGGGTTGACATCTATACTGGTATTGGGACTGACATCTATACTGGTATTGGGACTGACATCTATACTGGTATTGGGGTTGACGTCTATACTGGTATTGGGGTTGACGTCTATACTGGTATTGGGGTTGACATCTATACTGGTATTGGGGTTGACGTCTATACTGGTATTGGGGTTGACATCCATACTGGTATTGGGGTTGACATCTATGCTGGTATTGGGGTTGACATCTATACTGGTATTGGGACTGACATCTATACTGGTATTGGGACTGACATCTATACTGGTATTGGGGTTGACATCTATACTGGTATTGGGGTTGACATCTATACTGGTATTGGGGTTGACATCGTACTGGTATTGGGGTTGACATCTATCACCATCATCTATCACCTCGATTTTTACCTCAACCTGGTGTGAAATACACATAAATAATATCCAATGTAGACACATTTTGCCTGGGGGGGAAGACAGCAATGGGGAGATTCAGGATCTTTCCCCCATGGGGTTTAATGCCAGTTTTGGTGGAGTTCCATTGACCACTTTACCAGATATTTTTTGTTATGGTATAAACACATATCACATATCACCAGATCTTCCTCCCAGAATAAGGCAGACATCATCACAGCACTGCCCATCGTCACACAACCAGGCAGACATCATTACATCACTGGCCATGTTCACACAATCAGGCAGACATCATTACATCACTGGCCATGTTCACACAATCAGGCAGACATCATTACATCACTGACCATGTTCACACAATCAGGCAGACATCATTACAGCACTGGCCATGTTCACACAATCAGGCAGACATCATTACAGCACTGGCCATGTTCACACAATCAGGCAGACATCATTACATCACTGGCCATGTTCACACAATCAGGCAGACATCATTACAGCACTGCCCATCGTTCTGACTGTGCCATACACACTAAGACTACGTTTGTCTTAATCTGCCCTAAGCCTGTGGGATGCATTGAACCACAGCAGTACTGTGGAATCAGGATAACATGGTCATAATCCTCTCGTGTCCTGTCTTCTCACCAGGCTCACTGTCAACACAAAGCTGATACGATAGACTAGATAGCTAGCTCTTCTCTGGTCAGAAACACTATGCTACGATAGGCTAGATAGCTAGCTCTTCTCTGGTCAGAAACTCTATGCTAGGATAGGCTAGATAGCTAGCTCTTCTCTGGTCAGAAACACTATGCTACGATAGGCTAGATAGCTAGCTCTTCTCTGGTCAAGCTAGGTAGTTAGAGAGAGGATCTGCAACAATGCTGCAGAGGTATGATACAAAGACAGAGACAGGCCTGGGACAGAGTGTTAACTCCTAGGCAGTGTTAGAGAGGCAGGGTAGAGAGACTGGGAGGTGAAGAGAGTGAGAGAGAGAGAGAGAGAGAGAGAGAGAGAGAGAGAGAGAGAGACAGACTGAGAGAAAGAGAGAGAGAGAGAGGGGTAGAGAGACTGGGAGGTGGAGAGAGAGAGAGAGAGAGAGCGGGGTAGAGAGACTGGGAGGTGGAGAGAGAGAGAGAGAGAGAGACAGGCTGGGAGGTGGAGAGAGAGAGAGGGGTAGAGAGACTGGGAGGTGGAGAGAGAGAGTAGAGAGGCAGAGAGTTACAGACAGAGGCAGAGAGAAGAAGGGAAGTGGAGAGACTGACAGAGAGGATGGACATGGTAGGGATGTAGGGAGACAGTGGTAGAGAGACAGAGAGAGGTAGAGGCAGAGAGTAGAGGGTAGAGAAGGAGAAATAGCAGTAGAAGTAGGTAGAGAGAGAGACAGAGAGTTTGAGAGGCCGTGTCCTAGCAGAGTCTTCCCATGTGTTGAGGGTGTCCAGAAGGCTCCACTGAGGTTGTGGGGCTCTGATGATGCTGCTGATGACCACCCCTGACACATACTAGCTGCTGGGGTGTGGATGGTGGGAGGCCGGTGTGTTCGAGGGATAGGCCACACTCGGGCCTTGATGTGGCATCACATCCTGGGGCTGCTGAGGGTCTGTCGTCAGAGCGAGGGATACCTAGCCCCAGGGACAGAAGACGGAGACCATGACAACAGAGACCATGATGAAAGGGAGCATGGAGACGGGGGTAATGGGGACGGGGATGCAGTGTCCTCCCAGGTAAGGCCTCATGATGAGACACAGCCATGGTTTGTTAGTACTGTAGCCTGCCTGACCGAACTGTAACTGTGGAACGAGTGAAAATGGGGATGTCTGATTTAGAAAACTTTGTAACGATCTATGCCTCGCAGAAATATGACCAATTAGAATGATATCCCCACTCCCAACCATGAAAATGGTAGAAGTTTAGGTCTTGAATATCAAATACGGAGAGACAAACCAAGAGAGAAGAAGTGAAACTCTGTGCTGCTGGTTATAGTATTGTTGTTATAGAATGACTTGGACAGTTATACATCTATAAGTATCTGTAGTGGAGGGACCTGGCTGTACTATATCTATTAGTATCTGTAGTGGAGGGACCTGGCTGTACTATATCTATTAGTATCTGTAGTGGAGGGACCTGGCTGTACTATATCTATTAGTATCTGTAGTGGAGGGACCTGGCTGTACTATATCTATTAGTATCTGTAGTGGAGGTACCTGGCTGTACTATATATATTAGTATCTGTAGTGGAGGGACCTGGCTGTACTATATCGATTATTATCTATAGTGGAGGTACCTGGCTGTACTATATCTATTAGTATCTGTAGTGGAGGGACCTGGCTGTACCGTCTGTAGTGGAGGGACCTGGCTGTACTATCTGTAGTGGAGGTACCTGGCTGTACTATATATATTAGTATCTGTAGTGGAGGGACCTGGCTGTACTATATCTATTAGTATCTGTAGTGGAGGTACCTGGCTGTACTATATATATTAGTATCTGTAGTGGAGGGACCTGGCTGTACTATATCTATAAGTATCTCTAGTGGAGGGACCTGGCTGTACTATGTCTATTAGTATCTGTAGTGGAGGGACCTGGCTGTACTATAAATCTTTTAGTATCTGTAGTGGAGGGACCTGGCTGTACTATATCTATTAGTATCTGTAGTGGAGGGACCTGGCTGTACTATATCTATTAGTATCTGAAGTGGAGGGACCTGGCTGCACTATCTGTAGTGGAGGGACCTGGCTGCACTATCTGTAGTGGAGGGACCTGGCTGTACTATCTGTAGGGGAGGGACCTGGCTGTACAATCTGTAGGGGAGGGACCTGGCTGTACTATCTGTAGGGGAGGGACCTGGCTGTACTATCTGTAGGGGAGGGACCTGGCTGTACTATCTGTAGGGGAGGGACCTGGCTATACTATCTGTAGGGGAGGGACCTGGCTGTACTATCTGTAGGGGAGGGACCTGGCTGTACTATCTGTAGTGGAGGGACCTGGCTGTACTATCTGTAGTGGAGAGACCTGGCTGTACTATCTGTAGTGGAGGGACCTGGCTGTTTCGTACATATATTAATCTGTGTGTTGGCAGCCATTCATTCTGTTTCCTGAAAGCCTACAGTCTATTTCTGTCCCTGCGCTTCCTGTCTGTACAACACTAAGAAGATTAGAACTGTTGTCTTGGAATTTTGAAGCCATAATTAACTGACAACCTCGAACTACATGTACACATTAGCTGTTCCATTCAGCTGTTCCATTCAGCGGTTCCATTCAGCTGTTCCATTCAGCTGTTCCATTCAGCGGTTCCATTCAAATATTCCATTCATACATAAGTAGGCTTTCAGAGCAACACAGTACATAATCCTACTACAGAGATACTCCTTGTATTTGGCATGAGACCAGCTACAACTTAACCTTTTAATAGGCATTCCATAAATAGACGAGCAGCTTCTGAGGACGTGATCGGCTTGGTTAGATGGACAGATGCCTGATTATTTCCAGGTAAATGGATAATTGAAGATTTCCGGTAAACACCAGGCCATTATGGACATGGATAAAGGGTACTGTTCAGGATATTTTAGTGTAGTGAGTAGGAAATGAGAGGAGAGGAGAGGAGGGAATAAAGGAGAGAAGGAGGAGGAGAGGAGGAGAGGAGAGGAGGGAGGAAATGAGAGGAGGAGAGGAGAGGAGGGAGGAAAGGAGAGGAGAGGAGGGAGGGAGGAAAGGAGAGGAGGAGGAGGAGAGGAGAGGAGAGAAGGGAGGAAAGGAGAGGAGGAGGAGAAGAGGAGGAGAGGAGGAGGAGGAGAGGAGGAGAGGAGAGGAGAGGAGGAAAGGAGAGGAGGAGAGGAGAGGAGGGAGGCTGGTGAGGCCAGAGAGTTGTTGTGAAGTAAACATCTATTTCATGTGGTGGTGTCTGATCTTTATGATCTGTTAAGAGATGATTATAAAAAAACGTGATTGACATCACAAACATTGTTGTTGTTGTATTGGATGTGATACAAACTTCACCTCCAACTTCACCAAAACACACACTTGATGTGCGTGAGTGTAGCAAGACCAGTTACAATAAAGGTCAGTCAGAGTCCAGCAGCATGAATCCAGACAGACAGACAGACAGACAGACAGACAGACAGACAGTGTCCTGTGATGACAGGAGGCAGAGTCCAGCTCCACAGTTGTGATGTGTAACATGGATCGCTAGGAGAGACGGAAACATCAAGCCTCCTACGAAAAACCCAACCAGGCAGTCACATCTATCTGTCCTCAGAAAGGACCCAGCCAGGCAGTCACATCTATCTGTCCTCAGAAAGGACCCAGCCAGACAGTCACATCTATCTGTCCTCAGAAAGGACCTCAGGAGAGACCGTATGTATCAGGTATCTTAGAGAAGGAGTGCTGGTGTAGGATCAGGTCCACACTGTCCATATACTTGATCCTGAATCAGCATTTCTGCTTTGAGAAGCTTTATGTATTTGGCTGGAGTATTACAACAGACAGCAACAACCATCAATCAGATACTCTACTGATCAACAGACCTCTCCTATCTGACCTTCATTTAGCTCCTTGTGACCTTGTCCTCAGAAACATAGCTATATACAGGGAGTACCAGGTAATAACATGGCTATATACAGGGAGTACCAGGTAATAACATGGCTATATACAGGGAGTACCAGGTAATAACATGGCTATATACAGTGAGTACCAGGTAATAACATGGCTATATACAGGGAGTACCAGGTAATAACATGGCTATATACAGGGAGTACCAGGTAATAACATGGCTATATACAGGGAGTACCAGGTAATAACATTTCTATATACAGGGAGTACCAGGTAATAACATGGCTATATACAGGGAGTACCAGGTAATAACATGACTATATACAGGGAGTATCAGGCAATAACATGGTTATATACAGGGAGTACCAGGTAATATCATGGCTATATACTGGGAGTACCAGGTAATAACATGGTTATATACTGGGAGTATCAGGTAATAACATGGCTATATACAGGGAGTACCAGGTAATAACATGGCTATATACAGGGAGTACCAGGGAATAACATGGCTATATGCAGGGAGGTAATAACACAGCTATATACAGGGAGTACCAGGTAATAACATGGCTATATACAGGAAGTATCAGGTAATAACATGGCTATATACAGGGAGTACCAGGTAATGACATGGCTATATACAGGAAGGTAATAACATGGCTATATACAGGAAGGTAATAACATGGCTATATACAGGAAGTACCTGGTAATAACATGGTTATATACAGGGAGTACCAGGTACCAGGTACAACATGGTACAACAGGTACAACATGGCAATATACAGGGAGTAGATGTGCAGGAGTACGAGGTAATTCAGGTAGCTATACATATATGTAGGGGTAAAGTGACTAGACAACAGGATAGATAATAGATAGTAACAGCAGTATACTGTAGGTAGGGGTAAAGGATAGATAATAGACAGTAGCAGCAGTATACTGTAGGTAGGGGTAAAGGATAGATAATAGACAGTAACAACAGTATACTGTAGGTAGGGGTAAAGGATAGATAATAGACAGTAACAGCAGTATACTGTAGGTAGGGATAAAGGATAGATAATAGACAGTAACAGCAGTATACTGTAGGTAGGGATAAAGGATAGATAATAGACAGTAACAGCAGTATACTGTAGGTAGGGGTAAAGGATAGATAATAGACAGTAGCAGCATTATACTGTAGGTAGTGTAACGCTCGTCGTTGGGAGAGAGAGAGGAGGACCAAGGTGCAGCGTGCTAAGTATTCATATTCTCTTTTAATGGAAATGAACAAAAACAACAATACACGAGAATGAAACGAAAACGGTCCTGAACGGTGAAATACAAACAGAGAACAGAAAATAAACAGCCACGAAACACAGGTAGAAAAAGGCTAACTAAGTATGATTCTCAATCAGAGACAACTAACGACACCTGCCTCTGATTGAGAACCATACCAGGCCAAACTCAAAACACAACATAGAAAAACGAACATAGACAACCCACCCATGTCACATCCTGACCATTCTAAAATAAAGACATAACAAAATAATTAAGGTCAGAACGTGACAGGTAGGGGTAAAGGATAGATAATAGACAGTAAGAGCAGTGTACTGTAGGTAGGGGTAAAGGATAGATAATAGACAGTAACAGCAGTATACTGTGGGTAGAGTCCAGTGTTTGGGTAGAGTCCGGTGTGTGGGTAGAGTCCAGTGTGTGGGTAGAGTCCAGTGTTTGGGTAGGGTCCAGTGTTTGGGTAGAGTCCAGTGTGTGGGTAGAGTCCAGCGTGTGGGTAGAGTCCAGTGTGTGGGTAGAGTCCAGTGTGTGGGTAGGGTCCAGTGTTTGGGTAGAGTCCAGTGTGTGGGTAGAGTCCAGTGTGTGGGTAGAGTCCAGTGTGTGGGTAGGGTCCAGTGTTTGGGTAGAGTCCAGTGTGTGGGTAGAGTCCAGTGTGTGGGTAGAGTCCAGTGTGTGCACACAGTCAGTGCAAGAGAGTTACTTTTTAAAAAAGGGTCAATGCAGTAGCACCGGGTAGCCATTTTATTAGCTATTTAGCAGCCTTGTCTAGCTTGGGGGTCAAATCAAATTGAATTTGTCACATGCGCCGAATACAACAGGTGTAGACCTCACAGTGAAATGCTTACTTACAAGCCCTTAACCAACAATTCAGTTTTATGAAAAATAGCTACAAAAATAAGAAATAAAAGTAACAAATAATTAAAGAGCAGCAGTAAAATAACAATAGCAATGCTACATACAGGTGGTAACAGTACACAGTCAATGTGCTGGGCCACTGGTTAGTTGAGGTAATTGTGGTAATACATGTAGGTAGAGTTATTAAAGTGACCATAGATAATAACAGAGATGAGCAGAGATTAGAGATTAGCAGCAGCGTAAAAGAGGGAGTGGGGGGGCAATGCAAATAGTCTGGGTAGCCATTTGATTAGATGTTTAGGAGTCTTATGGCTTGGGGGTAGAAGCTGTTTTGAAACCTCCTGGACCTAGAATTGGTGCTCCTTTACAGAGAGAACAGTCTATGACCAGGGTGGCTGAAGTCTTTGACAATTTTTAGGGCCTTCCTCTGACATCAGCCGGGTATACAGGTCCGACTGGTATAGAGGTCCTGGATGGCAGGAAGCTTGGCCCCAGTGATGCACTGGGCCGTACACATTACCCTTTGTAGTGTCTCGCTGTCTGAGGCCAAGCAGTTGCCCTACCAGGCAGTGATGCAACCACGATGGTGCAGCTGTAGAACCTTTTGAAGATCTGAGGACCCATGCCAAATCTTTTCAGTCTCTTGAGGGGAAATAGGTTTTGTCGTGCCCTCTACACAACGGTCTTGGTGTGTTTGGACCATGTTAGTTTGTTGGTGATGTGGACACCAAGGAACTTGAAACTCTCAACCTGCTCCACTTCAGCCCTGTCAATTAGAATGGGGGCGTGCTGAGTCCTCCTTTTCCTGTGTTCCACAATCATCTCCTTTGTCTTGATCACATTGAAGGAGAGGTTGTTGTCCTGGCACCACACGGCCAGGTCTCTGACCTCCTCCCTACAGGCTGTCTCGTCGTTGTCAGTGATCAGGCCTACCACTGTTTTGTCATCTGCAAACTTAATTATGGTGTTGGAGTCGTGCCTAACCATGCAGTCATGAGTGAACAGGGAGTACAGGAGGGACCTAAGTACACACCCCTGAGGGGCCCCCATGTGGAAGGACAGCGCGGCAGATGTGATGTTACCTACCCTTACCACCTGGGGGCGGCCCGTCAGGAAGTCCAGGATCCAGTTGCAGAGAGAGGTGTTTAGTCCCAGGATCCTTAGCTTAGTAAAGAGCTTTGAGGACATAATGGTGTTGAACGCTGAGCTGTAGTCAATGAATAGCATTCTCACATAGGTGTTCCTTTTGTCCAGGTGGGAAAGGGCAGTGTGGAGTGCAAGAGATTTCATCATCTGTAGATCTGTTGGGGCGATATGCAAATTGATGTGGGTCTAGGGTTTCTGGGTTAATGGTGTTGATGTGAGCCATAACTTGCCTTACAAAGCACTTTATGGCAAAAGACAGGTTGGTAGTCATTTAGGCAGGTTACCTTAGTGTTCTTGGGCACAGGGACTATGGTGTGATCACGCTCTCTGTGATTACCAGGATGTGTACTCCGAGCATGACCGTACCGACTGGCCTAGTGTCTTCACTGACATTTTCAACCTCTCCCTGTCTGAGTCTGTAATACCAACATGTTTTAAGCAGACACACAGTCATCCGGAACAGCTGATGCTCTCATGCATGTTTCATTGTTACCTGCCTCAAAGCGAGCATAGAAGTAATTTAGCTCGTCAGGTAGGCTCGTATCACTGGGCAGCTCTCGGCTGTGCTTCCCTTTGTTGTCTGTAATAGTTTTTAAGCTCTGCCACATCCTTCAGAACCGGTGTAGTACGTTTCGATCTTAGTCTTGTATTGACACTGTATTGCCTGTTTGATGGTTCGTCGGATGGCATAACAGGATTTCTTATAAGCTTCTGGGTTAGAGTCCCTCTCCTTGAAAGCAGCAGCTACCCTTTAGCTCAGTGCGGATGTTGCCTGAAATCCATGGTTTCTGGTTGGGGTATGTACGTACAGTCACTGTGGGGACTACGTCATCGATGTACTTATTGATGAAGTCAGTGACTGATGTGGTGTACTCCACAATGCCATTGGAGGAATCCAGGAACAAATACCAGTCTGTGCTAGCAAAACAGTTCTGTAGATTAGCATCTGCTTCAACTGAGCAGCTTGTTATGTTGCTTCATATATGTTGGTTCCAGACTTGGTGCACTGGAACCGCTTGCCGTGCGGTAGCAGAGAGAACAGTAGCAGAAAGACCTGTCTATGGCTTGGGTGGCTGGAGTCTCTGACACCGCCTGGTATAGAGGTCCTGGATGGCAGGGAGCTCGGCCCCAGTGACATACTGTGCCGTACTCACCACCTTCTGTAGCGCTTTACGGTCGGGCACCTTGCAGTTGCCATACCAAGCTGTGACGTAGCCAGTCAAGATGCTCTCAATGGGGCAGCTGTAGAATTCTTTAGAGATCTGAGGGCCCATGACAAACTTTTCAGCCTCCTGAGGGGAAAGAGGCATGTGATGTGCTGTTTGGATGTGTGTGGATCATTTTAATTCCATATTGGTGTGGACAACGAAGATATTGACACTCTCGACCCGCTCCACAACAGCCCCATCGATGATGTTGCCCACCCATTTAAGAGGCATGTTATTTGCTTCATTTATGAGGCTTGATATGTTAGTCACTAAGGACATGCCCCACTTATACACCATTGACCTCACAGATACACACAGTCACCACTGTCTTCACAGATACACACAGTCACCACTGCTCTAACCCTCACAGATACACACAGTCACCACTGCTCTAACCCTCACAGTTACACACAGTCACCACTGTCTTCACAGATACACACAGTCACCACTGCTCTAACAGATAAACACAGTCACCACTGCTCTAATAGATACACACAGTCACCACTGCTCTAACAGATGCACACAGTCACCACTGCTCTAACAGATACACACAGTCACCACTGCTCTAACAGATACACACAGTCACCACTGCTCTAATAGATACACACAGTCACCACTGCTCTAATAGATACACACAGTCACCACTGCTCTAACAGATACACACAGTCACCACTGCTCTAACCCTCACAGATACACACAGTCACCACTGCTCTAATAGATACACAGAGTCACCTCTGCTCTAACAGATACACACATTCACCACTGCTCAAACCCTCACAGATACACACACTCACCACTACTCTAACAGATACACACAGTCACCACTGCTCTAACCCTCACAGATACACACAGTCACCACTGCTCTAACAGATACACACAGTCACCACTGCTCTCACAGATACACACAGTTACATCTGCTCTAACCCTCACAGATACACATAGTCACCACAGCTCTAACAGATAAACACAGTCACCACTGCTCTAACAGATACACACAGTCAATACTGCTCTAACAGTTAAACACAGTCACCACTGCTCTAATAGATAAACACACTCACCACTGCTCCAACAGATACACACAGTTACATATGCTCTAACCCTCACAGATACACACAGTCACCACTGCTCTAACAGATAAACACAGTTACCACTGCTCTAACCCTCACAGATACACACAGTCACCACTGCTCTAACAGATACACACAGTCACCACTGCTCTAACAGATCCACACAGTCACCACTGCTCAAACAGATACACACAGTCACCACTGCTCTAACCCTCACAGATACACACAGTCACCACTGCTCTAACAGATACACACAGTCACCACTGCTCTAACCCTCACAGATACACACAGTCACCACTGCTCTAACAGATACACACAGTCACCACTGCTCTCACAGATACACACAGTTACGTCTGCTCTAACCCTCACAGATACACATAGTCACCACAGCTCTAACAGATAAACACAGTCACCACTGCTCTAACAGATACACACAGTCAATACTGCTCTAACAGTTAACACAGTCACCACTGCTCTAATAGATAAACACACTCACCACTGCTCTAACAGATACACACAGTTACATATGCTCTAACCCTCACAGATACACACAGTCACCACTGCTCTAACAGATACACACAGTCACCACCACTCTAATAGATACACACATTCACCACTACTCTAACAGATACACACAGTCACCCCTGCTCTAACCGTCACAGATACACACAGTCACCCCTGCTCTAACCGTCACAGATACACACAGTCACCACTCCTCTAATAGATACACACAGTCACCACTGCTCTAATAGATACACACAGTCACCACTGCTCTAATAGATACACACAGTCACCACTGCTCTAACAGATACACACAGTCACCACTCCTCTAATAGATACACACAGTCACCACTGTTCTAACAGATACACACAGTCACCACTGCTCTAACAGATACACACAGTCACCACTGCTCTAATAGATACACACAGTCACCACTGTTCTAACAGATACACACAGTCACCACTGCTCTAACAGATACACACAGTTACATGTGCTCTAACCCTCACAGATACACACAGTCACCGCTGCTCTAACCCTCACAGATACACACAGTCACCACTGCTCTAACATATACACATAGTCACCACAACTCTAACAGATACACACAGTCACCACTGATCTAACCCTCACAGATATACACAGTCACCACTGCTCTAACAGATACACACAGTCACCACTGCTCTAACAGATAAACACAGTCACCACTGCTCTAACAGATACACACAGTCACCTCTGCTCTAACAGATACACACAGTCACCACTGCTCTAACAGATCCACACAGTCACCACTGCTCTAACAGATACACACAGTCACCTCTGCTCTAACCCTCACAGATACACACAGTCACCACTGCTCTAACCCTCACAGATACACACAGTCACCACTGCTCTAACCCTCACAGATACACACAGTCACCACTGCTCTAATACATACACACAGTCACCACTGCTCAAACAGATACACACAGTCACCACTCCTCTAATAGATACACACAGTCACCACTCCTCTAATAGATACACACAGTCACCACTGCTCTAACAGATACACACAGTCACCACTGCTCTAACAGGGATGTAGTTTGAAAGGAGGGTTTAGTTAGACTATAATACAGTCAAATCAAATAAAATGTTATACACATGGTTAGCAGATGGTTAATGAGAGTGTAGCGAAATGCTTTTGCTTCTAGTTCTGACCATGCAGTAACATCTAACAAGTAATCTAACAATTTCACAACAACTACCTTATACACACAAGTGTAAAATAATTAATAAGAAAATGTACATGAAGATATATGAAATAGTGATGGTACAGAATGGCGTAGGCAAGATGCAGTACATGGTATAGAGTACAGTATATACAGTTGTGGCCCAAAATTTTGAGAACGACGCAAATATGAATTTTCACAAAGTCTTCTGCCTCAGTTTGTATGATGGCAATTTGCATATACTCCAGAATGTTATGAAGAGTGATCAGATGAATTGCAATTAATTGCAAAGACCCTCTTTGCCATGCAAATTAACTGAATCCCCCAAAAAACATTTCCACTGCATTTCAGCCCTGCCACAAAAGGACCAGCTGACATGTCAGTGATTCTCTCATTAACACAGGTGTGTGTTGACGAGGACAAGGCTGGAGATCACTCTGTCATGCTGATTGAGTTCGAATAACAGACTGGAAGCTTCAAAAGGAGGGTGGTGCTTGGAATCATTGTTCTTCCTCTGTCAACCATGGTTACCAGCGAGGAAACACATGGCGTCATTGCTTTGCACAAAAAGGGCTTCACAGGCAAGGATATTGCTGCCAGTAAGATTGCACCTAAATCATTTATCTGATCATCAAGAACTTCAAGGAGAGCGGTTCAGTTGTTGTGAAGAAGGCTTTCAGGCGCCCAAGAAAGTCCAGCAAGCGCTAGGACCGTCTTCTAAAGTTGATTCAGCTGCGGGATCGGGGCACCACGAGTACAGAGCTTGCTCAGGAATGGCAGCAGGGAGGTGTGAGTGCATCTGCACTTACAGTTTTGCGAAGACTTTTGGAGGATGGCCTGGTGTCAAGAAGGGCAGCAAAGAAGCCACTTCTCTCCAGGAAAAACATCAGGGACAGACTGATATTCTGCAAAAGGTACAGGGATTGGACTGCTGAGGACTGGGGTAAAGTCATTTTCTCTGAATCCCCTTTCCGATTGTTTGGGGCATCCTGAAACAAGCTTGTCCAGAGAAGACAAGGTGAGCACTACCATCAGTCCTGTGTCATGCCAACAGTAAAGCATCCTGAGACCTTTCATGTGTGGGGTTGCTTATCAGCCAAGGGAGTGGGCTCACTCACAATTTTGACTAAGAACACAGCCATGAATAAAGAATGGTACCAACACATCCTCTGAGAGCAAAATCAAATCAAATCAAATCAAATGTATTTATATAGCCCTTCGTACATCAGCTGATATCTCAAAGTGCTGTACAGAAACCCAGCCTAAAACCCCAAACAGCAAGCAATGCAGGTGTAGAAGCACGGTGGCTAGGAAAAACTCCCTAGAAAGGCCAAATCCTAGGAAGAAACCTAGAGAGGAACCCGGCTATGTGGGGTGGCCAGTCTTCTTCTGGCTGTGCCGGGTGGAGATTATAACAGAACATGGCCAAGATGTTCAAATGTTCATAAATGACCAGCATAGTCCAATAATAATAAGGCAGAACAGTTGAAACTGGAGCAGCAGCACGGCCAGGTGGACTGGGGACAGCAAGGAGTCATCATGTCAGGTAGTCCTGAGGCATGGTCCTAGGGCTCAGGTCCTCCGAGAGAGAGAAAGAAAGAGAGAAAGAGAGAATTAGAGAGAGCACACTTAAATTCACACAGGACACCGAATAGGACAGGAGAAGTACTCCAGATATAACAAACTGACCCTAGCCCCCCGACACATAAACTACTGCAGCATAAATACTGGAGGCTGAGACAAGAGGGGTCAGGAGACACTGTGGCCCCATCCGAGGACACCCCCAGACAGGGACAAACAGAAAGGATATAACCCCACCCACTTTGCCAAAGCACAGCAACTTCTCCCAACCATCCAGTAACAGTTTGGTGACGAGCAATGCCTTTTCCAGCATGATGGAGCACCTTTCCATAAGGCAAAAGTGATAACTAAGTGGCTCGGGGAACAAAACATTGATATTTTGTGTCCCCAGACCTTAATCCCATTGTCCAATCCTCAAGAGGCGAGTGGACAAACAAAAACACACAAATTCTGACAAACTCCAAGCATTGATTATGCAAATATGGGCTGCCATCAGTCAGGATGTGGCCCAGAAGTTAATTGACAGCATACCAGGGCAGATTGCAGTGGTCTTGAAAAAGAAGGGTCACCACTGCAAATATTGACTCTGCATCAACTTCATGTAATTGTCAATAAAAGCCTTTGACACTTATGAAACGCTTGTAATTATACTTCAGTATTCCATAGTAACATCTGACAAAAATATCTAAAGACACTGAAGCAGCAATCTTTGTGGAAATTAATATTTGTGTCATTCTCAAAACTTTTGGCCACGACTGTACATAATACCCCAATCACCTAACCATACCTACATGTACATATTACCTCAATCAATCACCTAACCAAACCTACATGTACATATTACCTCAATCAATCACTTAACCAATCCTACATGTACATAGTACTTTAATCACTCACCCCAACTGCCCCAGTACACTGACTCGGTACCAGTACTCCAGTACTCCTATATAGCCTGTATATAGCCTCGTGGTCTTTATTTTATTGTGTTATTTTATTTGTATCTATGTGTTAATTTTCTTACTGCTTAACTGCATTGTTGGGAAAGGCCTTATAAGTAAGTGTTTAACGGTAAAGTCTACACTTGTTGTATTCAGCGCGTGACAAATACTTTTTGATTTGACTATCTAGTAGTCAGAACTTCTGCTGGGGTGTTTCCACAGACTTCATATGGATCCATCACCCTCCTGTCTTTCTGATCATACACTTCCCCCAGGCAGGGAGTACTCAGGGACTGTCGGGGGGCTGCATCCTAAATGCTACCCTATTCCCTATGCAGTGTACTTCTTTTGACCAGGGCAAGTGCACTATATAGGGAGTAGGGTGCCATTTTGGATGAAACCAATGTGAACTCAATGGCAAGACAAGACCTGTCTTAGATCTAACATATAATAGGACTAACTTTGGAAATACTTTGTATATACAGTATAGTGTATGTGGACACCCCTTTAAATTAGTGGATTTTGGTATTTCAGTCACACCCATTGCTGACAGGTGTATAAAATCGAGCACACAGCCATGCCTTGCTAGAGCTGCCCTGGTCAACTGTAAGTGCTGTTAATGTGAAGTGGAAACATCTAGGTGCAGCAATGGGTCAGCCTGCGAAGTGGTAGACCGCACAAGCTCACAGAACGGGACCGCAGAGTACTGAAGGGCGGAGTGCTGTCCTCGGTTGCAAACCTCACTACCAAGTTTCAAACTGCCTCTGGAAGCAACGTCATCACAAGAACTGTTCGCCGGGAGCTTCATAAAATGGGATTCCATGTCCGAGCAGCCGCACACAAGTCTAAGGTTACCATGTGCAATGCCAAGCGTCGACTGAATTGATGTAACGCTCGCCGCCATTGCTGTGGAAATGCATTCTCTGGAGTGAGGAATCACACTTCACCATCTGGCAGTCCGATAGACGAATCTGGGTTTGATGGATGCCAGGAAAACGCTACCTGCCCGAATGCAGTGCCAACTGCAAAGTTTGGCACTGGAATAATGGTCTGGGGCTGTTTTCCATGGTTCGGGCTAGGCCCCTTAGTTCCAGTGAAGGAAAATCTTAACACTACAGCATGCAATAACATTCTAGACAATTCTGAGCTTCCAAGCGTGTAGAAACAGTTTGGGGAAGGCCATTTCCTGTTTCTGCATGACAATGCCTCCGTGCACAAAGGTCCATAATGAAATGGTTTGTGGAAGAACTTGACTGTCCTACACAGAGCCCTGACCTCAACTCCATCGAAAGCCTTTGGGATGAATTGGAACGCCGACTGCGAGTCAGGCCTAATCGCTCAACATCAGTGCCGACCTCACTAATGCTTTTTTGGCTGAATGGAAGCACGTCCCCGCAGCAATGTCCCAACATCTAGTGGAAAGCCTTTGGTCATGTAGTAGAGATTACCAATAGGCTACCATAACTGATACGTCAGTAGCCGTAACAGACAAATGCCAAAATGACATGAATTCCAGGCTTGATTGCTTTTTTTTACAACATTCTGCATTTAGTATTAGTATATGTAGTGTCTGATAGTGTGTTGGTGAGCACACAGGGCCATCTAGTGTCTGTCTAGTGATTGAGATTATGCTCAACAATGCGTCATATTCAACTTGTTAAAAAGAGAACATCCTCAGCACTGTGTGAGTATTTTTTATTTTTTACTCACTCATTCACATAAATGCAACATAGCAACAGGCTACCTGTTTTCACACAACTCTACTGAGACATCTGGAAAACATGAAGACACAAACATGTTTCAAACATTATTCCAGCAAATTATTCCACTGAAACTCAGGGAGCTCCTGAGTGGCGCAGCACTCTAAGGCACTGCATCTCAGCACTTGAGGTGTCACTACAGACACCCTGGTTCAAATCCAGGCAGGTTCACAACCAGCTGTGATTCGGAGAACCATAGGGTGGCTCACTGGGGTAGGCTGTCATTCTAAATAATAATTTGTTCTTAACTGACTTGCCTAGTTAAATAAAGGCATATAAATAATTTTTTAAGCAAGGTTTGAGTTTGCTCCAGTATGTCAGTTATCCTGTAGAGATCACTGTTGTCTTTCACCTCAGTGACAGACTGTAGGCCTATGAGGACAGAAGATGTCACTGAAGGAGAGTGATCAGCTCATTCCAGAGGATACAGTCTGTTTCAGACTCCTAGAGTTAGGAACTATAGTAACCCTTCTAACCAGTCTGACTGCTACTGTGAACCTGTTTCAGACTCCTAGAGTTAGGAACTATAGTAACCCTTCTAACCAGTCTGACTGCTACTGTGAACCTGTTTCAGACTCCTAGAGTTAGGAACTATAGTAACCCTTCTAACCAGACTGCTACTGTGAACCTTTTAACTGGTTACTCCAGTTGTCTGTTCAAGCCTTGCTGTTTCAGCACCATAGACAGCAGCATGACTTTAATTGTGTATCTTCTCATCGGAACCTATTAATCCACTGAGAACACTGTGGTTTCTTTCTGATCATGTCGGGTTCTAGCCTATGTTTCTGGCTTGAACATACGTATGCTTGACTGTCCCTCTACTAAACACATGAAGGAAGGCCTATGTCCATCATATTGGATATGACTCGAGATGACAGCAGAAGTACCCTAGCCCAATCCCCCCTCCACCACAGTGAGAGTCCATCTCTCTCGGTAGCACCGCCTCGGTATCTAAAATACTGCACAGCAGCAGCAGTCTCCATCTGTAGAGCTGTGAGATCAATCTGTGACATCCACCGTCCGAGCTATGCTCCCGCTACTACTACTACTACAGCATGCGCATGCGCACTGACAGCACCCAGCCGGTCGGGTGGAAGAAGTCGTATGCCGACGGATGTAATCTTGGCAGAGAATTCCCTCTTCTCCCTGGGCATACATGGTGAAACTGTGAGTATTTGGTTTCCCGATGGGTCCTGGTCTGGTCTGGTCGGGAGAAGAGCGGGCTAGGCGGGTTAAAACGGTCTGTCACGGTGGTTGTGCCGAGTGGTGGTAGAGGGCGATGGATGGATGGAGCTGTAAGCTTCGTAACGACTGCGTCTTTTTCTGTTCACTCTTCATCATGGCACTTTCTATTGATGTGATGTTGTGTTCTGGGCTGATGGTTATTCAACGGGTTCTCTGTGTTCGTCTCGCACAACAGCCTATGCCATGTAGATATCTATAGGTTTTATTCTGTAATACGAGTTGTGATTGAGTGACATCAGGATTTTTTTCCTGTACGGAATCCCCCCCTCCTCCTCTTCCTCCTCCTCCACCCCCATCCAGCTGGTGATGGTGAAGTCAGCCTACCGATATTCCTCGTATGTCAGTTCTTAATGAACCAACATACAAATCGTAAAGAGGCTGTTTGGTAATGCTACAAATATCCAAATATCATCCCCCATCTCCCTATTTTCCCTGGTCTGGGTCCATTTTACTAGCGAACATGCAGACACCACCCGCTGGGCACATACTGGCTGAATCAACGTTGTTTCAATGCACTTTGCCAACGTATTGTGAAGTGGAATCAATGTAAAAAAAAATACATTGGTTTTAAAAAGTCATCAACCAGTGCTATTTTCATCTCATTTCAACCAGCGTTGTAAATTGGGGCAAAACTTCAATTTAATTAACATTGATGTAACAACCCGATTAAGTCAATCTAATTTCAACATAATCATCAGAACTATGTATACATTGAAAATTGCATTGAAAATTTCACACAGAAATGTAAAAAAGATTGTTTCAATGAACCTAAACACAGTAAACATTAGTGGTATATTGAAATAAAATGTGGAGCCACAGTCCTACATTTCCTGTCTGAACAGTGACTCCTACTGGTATATGAGCGGTAACAAATGTACCATCCAGATTAGAGCCGGGATGATAAACAAACCATTTTCAACACCGACCACACTGACCACTTATCGCAGGTATTTTGCTGATTTTGTTCATTATGATAAGAAGCCTATACTAGAGAAATGTGAAGTTTAAAATGAAATAAGTTTGCTAATATGGGTGATTGTTAATGGGACAATGAATGGCTACAACCACCACATTAGTAGTAGTAGTTTCAAGGGTAGAAACAGTGGTCCAGGGTGTTCTAAAGCATTCTATTTACCGTATCAATTCAGGCAATTTAATGCAATATGGATTTTTGTCCATATCGACCAGCTCTAACCCAGATGCCTACCTCTGTGTACCCTGTTAACTTTGTAACCCATCTATGTTCGAGACAGTGGAGTTATCATTTAGACATTGTCTGTTGGTTAGGGATACTCACACAGTGCTTTTAACTTCCATATTTTACATACCTGATTACATTGTGAATGTTCATTTATACAGTAATTATTATCCAACACCTGGGATTTGAGCTCAAAACAACCTCTTGGTTCACAGCTTTCAGATATTCCTGCTCCACCACCATGTCTGTCAGTTAGCAGTCAATTTGACTGTTCTCTCATCATTGATTTGATTTACTTATTTCAACAATTGAATGGTTTTCTGTATTGTTGTCTAATGTTGGTGGGGCATGTTAACCTGTTTTAATGATACTCCTGAATCACCATGAGTGTACTTTTAACAGAGCTGAGACTGACTTCAAAGTGCATTCACCCTATTGATTACACCAATCAGGTTGTTTCAGATCTACACAAGTACCTAGGGAGGAGGGGGTAGGGTTTCTTCAGGAAAGGGCCTTTGATCAAATCAATGATGAGAATAGTCAGATGAACTAATACCTGAAACAGAGATCGGAGTACCGTGAACCAATGTTGGGAGTTCAAATCCCAGGTGAGGACATGCTGAATAATAATTAGTTTATAAATGAACATCCACAATGTAATCATGTAAGTCAAATATGTAAGTTAAAACCGCTATGTTTAAAAAATGATGTTAAAAGCACTATATGTTAAAAACGAAATGTTAAAAACACTATGTTAAAACACTGTGTGTGTATCCCTAACCTTGCCAACAGACAGAGAGCTATGAATGGATCAGTGGTTAACCAATCAGGGCCTTGATTGGCTCGGTAATGTGATGTGTAAAGATTTTTTCTTCGGACACCAATGTTCTTGCAACGTTCCAATGAAACATGTCTAGAACATTAATATAGTAGGTTCTGAGAACATGGTAACTATGTTCTGGCTAAGTTCTACTTCATATTAAGGGAATGGTCTCTTGAAAACATTCCATGCACATCACGGGAACATTCATATGAAAACCTCTTAAGAGACTCTTAATAAGGGAACTCTAAAGTTGGGGGAATGTTTGTTGTTAGCTGGGGTTGGGTTTATGTAGGCTACGTTGACATCTGATTTGCCCAACACCATCATGTTGCGCAAATCAAACTTTAAATGCACTTCAAATAAAGTTTGATTTGATGTAGTCCTATTCTTTAACTTGGATTTTTGGTTGAGATGGAGGCGTGAATCCAACATTTTAAAAACTTGTAGATTACATTTGAAATCAACCAACCATCCTTAATATACAAGACAATATCCAAAGGAAATTGTATTATTAATATCTTTGGCATCCTATTTATAGGGCGAATGATAACCACTTATAAGCTTCCAAAGATTGAATCAACCATGGATGAATGATAGTATATCTAGCGTCACGTTGAAATTATGGTATTGGGCAAATCACATGGCAATGTAGCCTACATAAACCCAACCTCATACAGCCTGTGTAAGAGAAGTTAAAGGAGTTCCTTTCCAATATTCAATGTTATTTAGGTAGTCCGCACAAATGAGGTTGGAGGCTGACCAATGTCTAAATGTGTTGGCATGATAACTCAGCTGAAACGTACACACTTGTTTACAAAGCCAAGCAGGGTCTGTAGAGATAGGCATCTGGATGGCAGACTTGTTTTCAGTGAAGTGCATTACCCCTCATATACTATTAGGAGTCTCTGTTCAGAAAATACTGTGGCTTCTTACTTTATTTCAATATAGCTCTTTATTTAGGTTGATGGCATGACATTGAAACAAGATCTAATCAAATATAAAATTCAACAATTTCAACAACCAGTACAGTATACAATACAGTATATTGAAGATAGGATGAAAAAGAAGTGTAAAGTTTCTATGTGGAATTTTCAACGTATACAGTTGAAGTCGGAAGTTTACATACACTCATGTTGGAGTCATTAACACTAGTTTACATCCACTTAGGTTGAAGTCATTAAAACTAGTTTACATACACTCAGGTTGGAGTCATTAAAACTAGTTTACATCCACTTAGGTTGGAGTCATTAAAACTAGTTTACATCCACTTAGGTTGGAGTCATTAAAATAAGTTTACATACACTTAGGTTGGAGTCATTAAAACTAGTTTACATACACTTAGGTTGGAGTCATTAAAACTAGTTTACATACACTCAGGTTGGAGTCATTAAAACTAGTTTACATCCACTTAGGTTGGAGTCATTAACACTAGTTTACATACACTCAGGTTGGAGTCAATAAAACTAGTTTACAAGTCTGGTTCATCCTTGGGAGAAATTTCCAATTGCCTGAAGGTACCACGGTCATCTGTACAAACAATAGTATGCAAGTATAAACACTATGGGACCACACAGCCATCCTTCCGCTCAGGAAGGAGACACGTTCTGTCTCCTAAAGATGAACGTACTTCGGTGCAAAAAGTGCAAATCAATCTCATAAACACAGCAAAGGACCCTGTGAAGATGCTGGAGTAAACAGTTACAAAAGTATCTATATCCACAGTAAAACAAGTCCTATATCGACATAACCTGAAAGGCCGCTCAGCAAGGATGAAGCCACTGCTCCAAAACCGCCATAAAAAAATGTGGATTATGTGGATTATCCATTATGTGGATGTATTGAAGCAACATCTCAAGGCATCAGTCAGGAATTTAAAGCTTAGTCGCAAATGAGTCTTTCAAATGGACAATGACCCCAAGCATACTTCCATAGTTGTTGCAAAATGGCTTAAGGACAACCAAGTCTGTCACGTATAAACAAGGTGGGTGGAATCAGGCGCAGAGAGCAGGTATAGTGAGTCGATAGTTTATTCTCCGAAAACCAAATACGGTCAACCCAAAAACACAGGGTGAAATAATCCAACACAGGATTAAATATATCGGAGCAAAATAACACACCACGTACTAACGAAAATACATGAACCCAGAACAATCCCGCACAAAACAAGGGCGGGACAACCTACTACATATAGGGACGTCAATTAAACTAAAATACACACAGGTGAAACTAATAAGACAAAACCAACAGACAAACGAAAAAGGGATCGATGGTGGCTAGTAGGACGGTGACGACGACCGCCGAGCCCCACCCGAACAGGCAGGAGAGCCAACTTCGGCGGAAGTCGTGACAGTACCCCCCCCCTGACGCGCGGCCCCCGCAGCGCCGCCACCGTCCTCGAGGACGACCCGGAGGACTAGGTGCTGGGCGATCCGGGTGGAGGCGGTGGAAATCTCTCAGGAGAGAAGGGTCCAAAATGTCCCTCACCGGAACCCAGCATCTCTCCTCCGGACCGTACCCCTCCCAGTCCACGAGGTACTGTAGGCCCCCCACCCGGCGTCTCGAATCCAGAATGCCCCGAACTGTGTACGCCGGGGACCCCTCGATGTCCAGGGGGGGCGGAGGGACCTCAGGCACCTCACCTTCTTGCAGGGGACCAGCCACCACCGGCCTGAGGAGAGACACATGAAACGAGGGGTTAATACGGTAATACCTTGGAAGTTGTAACCTGTAACACACCTCGTTTATTCTCCTCAGGACTTTGAACGGCCCCACACACTGCGGCCCCAGCTTCCGACAGGGCAGGCGGAGGGACAGGTTCTGGGTCGAGAGCCAGACCCTGTCCCCCGGTGCAAACACGGGGGCCTCACTGCGGTGCCGGTCAGCGCTCCTCTTCTGCCGTTCACCCGCTACCCGTAGTGAGTCCTGAACGGCTTTCCATGTGTCCTTGGAGCGCTGTACCCATTCTTCCACCGCAGGAGCCTCGGTCTGGCTCTGATGCCATGGGGCCAGGACCGGCTGGTAACCTAACACACACTCAAAAGGAGACAAGTTAGTTGAGGAGTGGCGTAGGGAGTTCTGAGCTAGTTCCGCCCAGGGAACATACCTTGCCCACTCACCAGGCCGGTCCCGGCAATAGGACCGCAGAAACCTGCCCACCTCTTGGTTTACGCGCTCCACCTGCCCATTACTCTCGGGGTGAAAACCTGAGGTTAAGCTGACCGAGACCCCCAGTCTCTCCATAAACGCCCTCCATACTCTGGACGTGAATTGGGGACCCCGATCAGAAACGATGTCCTCAGGCACCCCATAGTGCCGGAAGACATGGGTAAACAAGGCCTCAGCAGTCTGCAGGGCCGTAGGGAGACCGGGCAACGGGATGAGACGACAGGACTTAGAAAACCGATCCACAACGACCAGGATCGTAGTACTTCCCTGGGACGGGGGAAGGTCGGTAAGAAAGTCCACCGATAAGTGTGTCCACGGCCGTTGTGGAACGGGGAGGGGTTGTAATTTCCCTCTAGGTAGGTGCCGAGGAGCCTTGCTCTGAGCACACACTGAACAGGAGGAGACATAAAATCTCACGTCTTTAGCTAGCGTGGGCCACCAGTATCTCACTCTCAAACTCCGCACTGTCCTCTCGATGCCAGGATGACCCGAGGAGGGGAGAGTATGAGCCCACCGAATCAGCTTGTCCCGGACCCCCCTCGGTACGTACTGAGTTCCCACTGGACAGTTGGGGGGGGGCCGGCTCTGACCGTGAGGCCTCCTCTATCTCCGCGTCCACCTCCCATACCACCGGTGCCACGAGACATGACGGTGAAATGATGGGAGTTGGCTCAACGGGCCGCTCCTCGGTATCATAGAGGCGGGACAGCGCGTCGGCCTTGGTGTTTTGGGAGCCTGGCCGGTATGAGAGGGTAAACCGGAACCTGGTAAAAAACATGGCCCATCTAGCCTGACGTGGATTTAGTCTCCTCGCTGCCCGGATATACTCGAGATTACGATGGTCAGTCCAGATGAGAAAGGGGTGTTTAGCCCCCTCAAGCCAATGTCTCCACACCTTCAGAGCCTTGACTACAGCTAACAACTCCCGGTCCCCCACATCATAGTTTCGCTCCGCTGAGCTGAGCTTGCTCGAAAAGAAAGCACAAGGGCGAAGCTTGGGTGGCACGCCCGAGCGTTGGGACAGCACGGCTCCGACCCCAGCCTCGGACGCATCCACCTCCACTATGAACGCTAAAGAGGGGTCCGGATGCGCCAACACGGGCGCATTGGTGAACAGCTCCTTCAAACGAGTGAATGCTCTGCCCGCCTCTGCTGACCAGCGCAAGCGCACCGGTCCTCCCTTCAGCAGCGAGGTGATGGGAGCAGCCACCTGACCAAAACCCCGGATAAACCTCCGGTAGTAATTGGCAAACCCTAAAAACCGCTGCACCTCTTTCACCGTGGTCGGAGTCGGCCAATTACGCACGGCTGTAACGCGGTCATCCTCCATCACCACCCCAGAGGTGGAAATACGATATCCCAGGAAGGAAACGGACTGTTTGAAAAACTCACATTTCTCCGCCTTGCAATACAGGTCATGCTCCAGCAGTCGCCCAAGTACCTTACGCACCAGAGACACATGCGCCGCGCGTGTGGCAGAATAGATCAAGATGTTATCGATGTACACTACCACTCCCTGCCCGAGCAGGTCTCTGAGAATTTCGTCTACGAAGGATTGGAAGACGGCTGGAGCATTCTTCAACCCATATGGCATGACGCGGTACTCATAATGACCAGATGTAGTACTAAATGCAGTTTTCCACTCATCTCCTCCCCGGATACGCACCAGATTATACGCGCTCCTCAGGTCCAGTTTTGTGAAGAAGCGCGCCCCGTGAAATGATTCCACCGCCGTAGCGATGAGAGGTAGTGGGTAACTAAACCCCACTGTGATGGAATTTAGACCTCTATAATCAATGCACGGACGCAGACCTCCATCCTTCTTCTTCACAAAAAAGAAGCTTGAGGAGACGGGTGATGCGGAGGGCCGAATGTACCCCTGTCTCAGCGATTCAGCAACGTATGTTTCCATCGCTACCGTCTCCTCCTGGGACAATGGATACACGTGACTCCTAGGAAGTGCAGCGTTCTCCAGAAGGTTTATCACACAGTCCTCTCGACGATGAGGTGGTAATTGGGTCGCCTTCCTTTTACTGAAGGCGATAGCCAAATCGGCATATTCAGAGGGAATGCGCACGGTGGAAACTTGGTCTGGACTCTCCACCGTAGTCGCACCAACGGCAACTCCTCTACACCTGCCTGAACACTCCTCTGACCACCCCTTAAGAGCCCCCTGTCGCCAGGAAATCACCGGGTTGTGTTGAGCTAACCAGGGAACCCCCAACACCACTGGAAACGCAGGTGAGTCTATAAGGAACAGACTAATCTGCTCCTTATGATCCCCCTGCGTTACCATGTCCAGTGGCACCGTAGCCTCCCTAATCACTCCTGACCCTAATGGTCGGCTATCTAAGGAGTGCACGGGGAAAGGTTGGTCTACCGACACCAGGGTAATCCCTAGCCTTAACGCAAGCCCACGATCCATGAAATTCCCAGCTGCGCCTGAATCGACTAGCGCCTTATGCTGTAGAGAGGGAAAAAACCCAGGGAAAGAAGTCAAAACATACACATGACCGACAGGAGGCTCTGGGTGAGTCTGGTGCTTACTCACCTGGGGTGATCGAACAGTGCTCCGCCTGCCCTCCCGACTCCCAGACGAGTTCCTCCAGCACCGGTCTGACGTGTGCCCTCGTCGACCACAACTGGTGCAGGAGGACACTCCTCCTCCGGTCTCCCTCGAAGCTGCCCCCCCTAATTCCATAGGGATAGGGGCAGGAGGGCTGGGAAGTGGAAACGACAGGGCCTGATCCGAACGCTCGCGGGCAGCCAGCAGATTGTCGAGACGAATAGCCAAGTCAATGAGCTCATCCAGTGTGCAGGTGGTGTCCCGACATGCCAGCTCCCTGCGGACGTCCTCCCTGAGACTGCATCTGAAATGATCGACCAAGGCCCTGTCGTTCCATCCTGCTCCTGCGGCCAAGGTCCTGAACTCCAGAGCAAAGTCCTGTGCGCTCCTCGTCTCCTGCCGCAGGTGGAACAGCCGTTCACCCGCCGCCCGACCCTCTGGTGGATGGTCAAAAAACAGCTCGGAATCGGCGGGTGAACTCTGGGTAATTATCCCTCGCCGAGTCCGGACCATTCCATACTGCGTTGGCCCACTCGAGGGCTCGCCCAGTCAAGCAGGAGACGAGGGCGCTCACGCTCTCCTCTCCAGAGGGAGCAGGACGTACGGTAGCCAGGTATAGTTCCAGTTGAAGGAGGAAACCCTGGCACCCAGCCGCCGTTCCGTCATACTCCCGTGGGAGTGTCAACCGTAGAGCCCCGGAGCCAGATGTGGTCGCAGGAACAGGAGGTGCTGGAGTAGGGGGTGCTAGTGATGATGTGGGAAGACCACTCCTCTCCCATCGATCCATCCTCTCCATCATTTGGTCCATTGCAGAACCAATCCGATGAAGCACGCTGGTGTGGTGGAGGACTCTCTCCTCCATCGATGGGAGAGGAGACGCGGCTGCTCCTGCTGATTCCATTGTTGGTGCGGGATTCTGTCACGTATAAACAAGGTGGGTGGAATCAGGCGCAGAGAGCAGGTATAGTGAGTCGATAGTTTATTCTCCGAAAACCAAACACGGTCAACCCAAAAACACAGGGTGAAATAATCCAACACAGGATTAAATATATCGGAGCAAAATAACACACCACGTACTAACGAAAATACATGAACCCAAAACAATCCCGCACAAAACAAGGGCGGGACAACCTACTACATATAGGGACGTCAATTAAACTAAAATACACACAGGTGAAACTAATAAGACAAAACCAACAGACAAACGAAAAAGGGATCGATGGTGGCTAGTAGGACGGTGACGACGACCGCCGAGCCCCACCCGAACAGGCAGGAGAGCCAACTTCGGCGGAAGTCGTGACAAAGTCAAGGTATTGGAGTGGCCATCACAAAGCCCTGACCTCAACCCTATAGAATATTTGTGGGCAGAACTGAAAAAGTGTGTGCGAGCAAGGAGGCCTACAAACCTGACTCAGTTACACCAGCTCTGTCAGGAGGAATGGGCCAAAATTCACCCAACTTATTGTGGGAAACTTGTGGAAGGCTACCCAAAACGTTTGACCTAAGTAAAACAATTTAAAGGCAATGCTTTCAAATACTAATTGAGTGTATGTAAACTTCTGATCCACTGGGACTATGATGAAAGAAATAAAAGCTTAAATAAATAATTCTCTCTACTATTATTCTGACATTTCACATTCTTAAAATAAAGTAGTGATCCTAGCTGACCTTATGAAATTAGTAACGTTACCTCGCTTGTCCGCGGTTATAAGTAATATACACAAATATATTATGCTCCATACACACTTGTGAGCTACAGTAGAAACGGTATAACATAACACACAGAAACTATTATAACGTAATAAGGCACTTACTTTGATAGAAACACAGTCTGGATTTGAAGCTGGGTGTCTGTAGTGACACCTCTAGCACTGAGACACTGTGTCTTAGACAGCTGCGCCACTTGGGAGTCATAAGGCCAGGGTAGCGTCAAAATACAACACATGCTAATACTTCTCTGAAGCAATTAACATTGTAGCTAGCTACCTAAGCATTGAATACACCACAAAGGTTATGAAATTAGTAACATTACCTTTCGTGTCCATGGTTATAAGGAATATACACAAATATATTATGCTACAGTAGAAACGACATGCAGAAACTATTATAACGTAATAAGACACTTACTTTGATAGAAACGCACACATTTCCAAACTTATTATTTGTTATGAAAACAACTATGACTGAGATGCAGGCAACAGACGGAAAATGTGAACAAGTGTGTGCAGGACAGGAGCTGAGCAAATGTCTGCAGACTTGAATTGCACAAACAATTGGGAAGTGTTTGGGGAATTTTGTTTGGGTCAGAAATGTCTAAAAAATGAATTGGTCCGCAAAAGTAAAAATGAGTATTTTTATGTGAATGTAAAAGCTGTGTGTTGGTGGCAGGGAAGTCAGGCGCAGGAGAACAAACTTGTTATAAACGGAGTCGTTTAATCAGTGCTGACAGACCTCCAAAATATACAAAATATCAAAAGTGGGTACAAAACCCGTCGCACACCAACACATACCTCAACACATATAATAAAACAATCTCCGACAAGGACCCTTTTTTCCACACTATTGGTTAGAGCCTATAAGAAAACATTTCACTGTTGTATTCGGCGCACGTGACAAATAAACTTTGATTTGATTTGATTTGACATGAGGGGAAAACAGAGGGTTAAATACACAACATGTAATTGATGGGATTGGAACCAGGTGTGAAGGAAGACAAGAAAAACCAATAGAAAATGAAAAATGGATCAGTGATGGGTAGAAGGTCGGTGACGTCGACCTCCGGACACCACTTGAACAAGGAGAGGCACCGACTTTGGCGGAAGTCGTGACAGTACCCCCCGACCTCGGGGATGACCAGGAGGGCGAAGCGCAGGGCGATCCGGATGGAGACGGTGGAAATCTCGCAGCATAGAAGGATCCAACACGTCCTCCACCGGAACCCAGCATCTCTCCTCCGGACCATACACCTCCCAGTCCACGAGGTACTGAAGGCCCCTCGCCCGACATCTCGTATCCAGTACGGAGCGAACAGAGTACGCTGGGGCCCCCTCGATGTCCAGAGGGGGCGGAGGAACCTCCCGCACCTCAGACTCCTGGAGTGGACCAGTCACCACCGGCCTGAGGAGAGACACATGGAACGAGGGGTTAATATGGTAATTGGGGGGAAGCTGTAACCTGTAACATACCTCGTTCACTCTCCTCAGGACTTTAAATGGCCCCACAAAATGCGGACCCAGCTTCTGACAGGGCAGGCGGATGGGCACATTTCGGGTCGAGAGCCAGACCCGGTCCCCCGGTGCATCACTGCGGTGACAGTCTGCGCCAACTTTCTGGCGCAGTACGGCGCGCTGAAGGTGGACATGGGCGGCCTCCCATGTTTCCACCGCGATCCGGAATCAGAATTGGGATTGGAACCAGGTGTGAAGGAAGACAAGACAAAAAATGGATCAGTGATGGCTAGAAGGTCGGTGACGTCAACCTCCGAACACCGCCCGAACAAGGAGAGGGACCGACTTCGGCGAAAGTCGTGACAGTGAATGAATTAGGCGGAACCCACCTCAATTCAAGCTGTTCTTAGAAAATAAAAAACTTGCTCGAAAATAATTTGAAATTGACAAGTTGAAAACAACCTATAAATAAAAACAGGCTGCGTGCCTTGGTTTGAGGGCAGCATGAATAAAATGTACTGTTGAGTAACAATCACATTCTGGAATGGAAGGAACGTTCTAACATCACGTGCGGTCACGCGACCGTTACAGATATTTGGAACTAACGCATGAAAGGGTTAAACATTTGTTTTCCCTCACCCATCTATACAAAATACCCCATAATGACAAAGTGAAAACCTCCAAACACTAAAACGTGATTGGAGGCCACATCACTAAAACGTGATTGGAGGCCACATCACTAAAACGTGATTGGAGGCCACCTCACTAAAACGTGATTGGAGGCCACATCACTAAAACGTGATTGGAGGCCACATCACTAAAACGTGATTGGAGGCCACCTCACTAAAACGTGATTGGAGGCCACCTCACTAAAACGTGATTGGAGGCCACATCACTAAAACGTGATTGGAGGCCACATCACTAAAACGTGTTTGGAGGCCACATCACTAAAACGTGATTGGAGGCCACATCACTAAAACGTGATTGGAGGCCACCTCACTAAAACGTGATTGGAGGCCACATCACTAAAACGTGATTGGAGACCACATCACTAAAACGTGATTGGAGACCACCTTTGGCCAATACATGATTTAGAAAGAAACACACGTCTATATACAGTGAGCTCCAAAAGGGTTGAGACAGGGACACATGTTTAGTTGTTTTGGCTCTGTACTCCAGCGCTTTGAAATGATACAATGACTCAAGTTGAGTATTTGGTCCATTATTCCCAGCACACAATGATGACATCAAGCTTGTGACTCTACACATTTGTTGGATGCATTTGCTGTTTGTTTAGGTTGTTTAGATTATTTTGTGACCAATAGAAATTAATGGTAAATAATGTATTGTGTCATTTTGGATTCACTTTTATTGTAAATAAGAATAGAATATGTTTCTATACACTTCTACATTAATGTGAATACTACCATGATAACAGATAGTGAGAAAGTTAGACACACAAATATCATACCCCCCAAAAAATGCTAACCTCCCCTGTTATAGTAATGGTGAGAGGTTAGCATGTCTTGGGGGTGTGATATAAAATGCTAACCTCCCCTGTTATTGTAATGGTGAGAGGTTAGCATGTCTTGGGGGTATGATATAAAATGCTAACCTCCCCTGTTATTGTAATGGTGAGAGGTTAGCATGTCTTGGGGGAATTATATAAAATGCCAATCTCCCCTGTTATTGTAATGGTGAGAGGTTAGCATGTCTTGGGGGTATGATATAAAATGCTAACCTCCCCTGTTATAGTAATGGTGAGAGGTTAGCATGTCTTGGGGGTATGATATAAAATGCTAACCTCTCCTGTTATAGTAATGGTGAGAGGTTAGCATGTCTTGGGGGTGTGATATAAACTGCTAACCTCCCCTGTTCTTGTAATGGTGAGAGGTTAGCATGTCTTGGGGGTATGATATAAAATGCTAACCTCCCCTGTTATAGTAATGGGGAGAGGTTAGCATGTCTTGGAGGTATGATATAAAATGCTAACCTCCCCTGTTATAGTAATGGTGAGAGGTTAGCATGTCTTGGGGGTATGATATAAAATGCTAACCTCTCCTGTTATTGTAATGGTGAGAGGTTAGCATGTCTTGGAGGTATGATATAAAATGCTAACCTCCCCTGTTATAGTAATGGTGAGAGGTTAGCATGTCTTGGGGGTATGATATAAAATGCTAACCTCTCCTGTTATTGTAATGGTGAGAGGTTAGCATGTCTTGGGAGTATGATATTTGTGCATCTGTAACTTCCTCACTCATCATTATTCACGATTCATTCAGGATTACCTGTAACCATGGTAGCATTCACATTAATGTACGTAGAAGTGTTTAGAAACATTATACTCTTATTTACAATACAAATTACAAAATAATTACAATTAATTATACTGAGCTAAAATATAATGCAACATGCAACAATTTAATTGATTTTACAGTTCAAATTAGGAAATCAGTCAATTGATATAAATTCATTTATTAGGTTGTAATTTAACTCCCGAGTGGCGCAGCAGTCTAAGGCCCTGCATCTCAGTGCTGTAGGTGTCACTACAGACCCTGGTTTGATCCCAGGCTGTATCACAACCGACCGTGATCGGGAGTCCCATAGGGCGTCGTCCGGGTTAGGGGAGGGTTTGGCTGGGGTAGGCCGTCATAGTTAAGAACAATTTCGTATTTACAGACTTGCCAAGGTTAAATAAATGTTAAATAAAACCATCTATGGATTTCACAATGGGCCTCGGGATTTTGTCACTGTATTTTTGTACACTGAAAGGGATGTTAACATTTTTGTGCATAACATTTGAGATAAATAATCTTTGTGCGTATGGAACATTTCTGCGAGCTGTGGACCAATACTTTACATGTTGTGTTTATATTTTAGTTCAGTGTATTTCCCATTCATTTCTATTGGGCACAAAATAACTCAAACACAACCAAAACAAACAGCAAATACATCTAACAAATGTGTAGAGTCACAAGCTTGATGTAGTCACCATTTGCTATGAATATGGGACCAAATACTTAACTTTTTACTACTTTAATACACATAAGTGAATTTGTCCCAATACTTTTGTTCCCCTAAAATGGAGCCAATATGTACAAAACGTTGTGTAATTTCGAAACGGTTCACCCAATATGGATGAAAATATCCTCAATATTATAGTTGACAGCCTGCCCTTTATCCTCATAATCATTGTATCATTTCAAATTCAAAGTGCTGGAGGCCAAAACAACACGTCTCACTGTCCCAATACTGTTGGAGTCCACTGTAGGGTCCCAACAGAGCGTGTCATAGCAGAAACTATACCATGAAGGAACTGTCCGTAGATGTTGTAGCGACATTATCAGGACCATACAGTAGAGCACTGATGGAGCTCTAGCTTTGTGTTACACATATTGCAAGGCCAGATTGGTTGTAGTATTACTGATGCTGTTTCAAAGACTAATACTGTATAATAGAAACCTAGTCTTAGTTCATTTGCATGTCATCACATGACTGTTATTACAATATTATGCAGCATATTATCCTCCTCTGTCTGTCTGTCCTCAGCCCCATGGGATCAGCCTTGTCTGTCTGTCTGCCTGTCTATCCTCAGCCCCATGGGATCAGCCTTGTCTGTCTGTCTGTCCTCAGCCCCATGGGACCAGCCTTGTCTGTCTGTCTGTCCTCAGCCCCATGGGATCAGCCTTGTCTGTCTGTCTGTCCTCAGTCCCATGGGATCAGCCTTGTCTGTCTGTCTGTCTGTCTGTCTGTCTGTCTGTCTGTCTGTCTGTCTGTCTGTCTGTCTGTCTGTCTGTCTGTCTGTCCTCAGCCCCATGGGATCAGCCTTGTCTGTCTGTCTGTCCTCAGCCCCATGGGATCAGCCTTGTCTGTCTGTCTGTCCTCAGCCCGATGGGATCAGCCTTGTCTGTCTGTCTGTCTGTCCTCAGCCCCATGGGATCAGCCTTGTCTGTCTGTCTGTCTGTCCTCAGCCCCATGGGATCAGCCTTGTCTGTCTGTCTGTCCTCAGCCCCATGGGATCAGCCTTGTCTGTCTGTCTGTCCTCAGCCCCATGGGATCAGCCTTGTCTGTCTGTCTGTCTGTCCTCAGCCCCATGGGATCAGCCTTGTCTGTCTGTCTGTCCTCAGCCCCATGGGATCAGCCTTGTCTGTCTGTCTGTCTGTCCTCAGCCCCATAGAATCAGCCCTGTCTGTCTGTCCCACTCCTCTGTGTGTCCCTCTAGCCAATGGGATCTAACCCTCTCTGTCTCTTTGTCCTCCAGCCAACGGGATCTAACCATGTGTGTCCCGCCAGCCAATGGGATCTAACCCTCTGTCTCTATGTCCTTCCAGCCAATGGGATCTAACTCTCTGTGTCTCTATGTCCCTCCAGCCCATGGGCTCTAACCCTCTGTATCTCTGTGTCCCTCCAGCCCATGGGCTCTAACCCTCTGTATCTCTGTGTCCCTCCAGCCCATGGGCTCTAACTCTCTGTATCTCTGTGTCCCTCCAGCCCATGGGATCAGAGCGTATGGAGATGCGAAAGCGTCAGATGTCGGTGCAGCAGGAGTCGATGGCGGGTGGCACGACACCGACCCAGCAGGACCCTAACCAGAGCCAGAACCAGGGGAATCAGAGCCAGATGAACCAGAGAGGGAACAACGCCTGTTGCTTCTGCTGGTGCTGCTGCTGTAGCTGTTCCTGGTACGAACAGTATGGATTCATCCCAGACAGCACCTGGTTTGCTTTATAGTGCACTACTTTTGATTAAAATCCTATGGGGAATAGGGTGCCATTGGGACGCAAACTCTGTCATGCACTTCTAGTAGTGTGTCACACACCCAGCATTGTTCCACACAGCACCCTACATAACACAGCACCCTACATCACACAGCACCATTCATCACATAGCACCCTTCAGTAAAGTACCATTCATCACACAGCACCCTTCATCACACAGCACCCTACATCACACAGCACCATTCATCACACAGCACCCTTCAGTACAGTACCATTCATCACACAGCACCCTTCATCACACATCACCATTCATCACACAGCACCCTTCATCACACAGCACCATTCATCACACAGCACCATTCATCACACAGCACCATTCATCACACAGCACCATTCATCACACAGCACCCTTCACCACACAGCACCATTCATCACACAGCACCCTTCACCACACAGCACCCTTCACCACACAGCACCCTTCACCACACAGCACCATTCATCACATAGCACCCTTCATCACACAGCACCCTACATCACACAGCACCCTACATCACACAGCACCCTACATCACACAGCACCCTTCATCACACAACACCCTTCATCACACAGCACCATTCATCACACAGCACCCTACATCACACAGCACCATTCATCACACAGCACCATCCATCACACAGCACCCTTCATCACACAGCACCCTTCATCACACAGCACCCTTCATCACACAGCACCATTCACCACACAGCACCCTACATCACACAGCACCCTACATCACACAACACCCTCCAGGATATCACTCTACATCACACAGCACCCTTCATCACACAGCACCCTACATCACACAGCACCCTTCATCACAGAGCACCCTTCATCACACAGCACCCTACATCACACAGCACCATTCATCACATAACACCCTACATCACACAGCACCCTACATCACACAACGCCCTCCAGGATATCACTCTACATCACACAGCACCCTACATCACACACCAGCCTTCAGTACATCACCCTACATCTACACAGCACCCTACAGTACGTCACCCTACATCTACACAGCACCCTACAGTACATAACCCTACAGTACATCATCCTACAGTACACCACCCTACATCTACACAGCACCCTACAGTACATCATCCTACAGCTACACAGCACCCTACAGTACATCATCCTACAGTACATCATCCTACATCTACACAGCACCCTACAGTACATCACCCTATAGTACATCACCCTACAGTACAGCGCACTACAGTACATCATCCTACAATACACTACAGTACATCCCCCTACAGTACATCCCCATACAATACACTACAGTACATCATCCTACAATACACTACAGTACATCCCCCTACAGTACATCCCCATACAATACACTACAGTACATCACCCTACAGTACATCACCCTACAGTACATCCCCCTACAGTACAGCACCCTACAGTACAGCACCCTACAGGACATCCCCCTACATTACATCACCCTACAGTACATCCCCCTACAGTACATCCCCCTACAGTACAGCACCCTACAGTACAGCACCCTACAGTACATCACCCTGCAGTACATCACCCTATAGTACATCCCCCTACAGTACATCCCCCTACAGTACAGCACCCTATAGTACATCACCCTACAGTACAGCACCCTACATCACACAGCACCCTACAGTACATAACCCTACCCTTATGTACTGTAGGGTGCTGTGTGATGTAGGGTGCTGTACTGTAGGGTGCTGTGTAGAGGAAGGGTGCTGTGTGATGAAGTGTGCTATGAAGGGTGCTGTGTGACGTAGTGTGCTGTGTAGGTGTATGGTGCTGTACTGTAGGGTGCTGTACTGTAGGGTGCTGTGTAGATGTAAGGTGATGTACTGTAGGGGGATGTACTGTAAGGTGATTTACTGTAGTGTATTGCAGGGGGATGTACTGTAGGGTGATGTACTATAGGGTGGCAGCTAGCCTAGTGGTTAGAGCGTTGGACTAGTAACCGAAAGGTTGCAAGATCGAATCCCCGAGCTGACAAGGTAGAAATCTGTCTTTCTGCCCCTGAAAAAGGCAGTTAACCTACCGTTCCTAGGCCATCATTGAAAATAAGAATTTGTTCTTCACTGACTTGCCTAGTTAAATAAATGTAAACAATTATGAATCATACAGCACCCTAATGTACTACAGTATATCACACAGTACATCATCCTACAGTACGTCACCCTACAGTAGATCACCCTACAATACGTCATCCTACAGTACATCACCCTACAGTAGATCACCCTACAATACGTCATTCTACAGTAGATCACCCTACAATACGTCATCCTACAGTACATCACCCTACAATACGTCATCCTACAGTAGATACCCTACAGTACGTCATCCTACAGTACATCACCCTACAGTAGATCACCCTACAATACGTCATCCTACAGTACATCCCCTACAATACACTACAGAACATCATCCTACAGTACATTCCCCCTACAATACACTACAGTATATCCCCCTACAATACACTACAGTACATCCCCCTACAATACACTACAGTACATCCCCCTACAATACACTACAGTACGTCTCCCTACAATACACTACAGTACGTCTCCCTACAATACACTACAGTACATCCCCCTACAATATACTACAGTACATCCCCCTACAATACACTACAGTACATCCCCCTACAATACACTACAGTACATCCCCTACAATACACTACAGTACATCCCCCTACAATACACTACAGTACATCCCCCTACAATACACTACAGTACATCCCCTACAATACACTACAGTACATCCCCTACAATACACTACAGTATATCCCCCTACAATACACTCCAGTACATCCCTTACAATACACTACAGTATATCAGCACTCTACACATCACCCTATAGTACAGCACTGTTCATCTACACATCACCCTATAGTACAGCACTCTACACATCACCCTATAGTACAGCACTCAGTACATCACTGTTCATCTACACATCACCCTATAGTACAGCACCGTTCATCTACATATCACCCTATAGTACAGCACCCTACAGTACAGCACTCTACACATCACTGTTCATCTACACATCACCCTATAGTACAGCACTGTTCATCTACATATCACCCTATAGTACAGCACTGTTCATCTACACACCACCCTATAGTACAGCACTCTACACATCACTGTTCATCTACACATCACCCTATAGTACAGCACTGTTCATCTAGACATCACACTATAGTACAGCACTCTGCACAGCACCCTACAGTACATCACTGTTCATCTACACATCACCCTATAGTACAGCACTCTACACAGCACCCTACAGTACATCACTGTTCATCTACACATCACCCTATAGTACAGCACTCTACACATCACCCTACAGTACATCACTGTTCATCTACACATCACCCTATAGTACAGCACTCTACACATCACCCTACAGTACATCACTGTTCATCTACACATCACCCTATAGTAAAGCACTCTACACAGCACCATTCATCTACACATCACCCTATAGTACAGCACTCTACACAGCACCGTTCATCTACACATCACCCTATAGTACAGCACTGTTCATCTACACACCACCCTATAGTACAGCACTCTACACAGCACCGTTCATCTACACATCACCCTATAGTACAGCACTGTTCATCTACACACCACCCTATAGTACAGCACTCTACACAGCACCATTCATCTACACATCACCACTCTACACAGCACCGTTCATCTACACACCACCCTATAGTACAGCACTCTACACAGCACCATTCATCTACACATCACCACTCATCTACACATCACCCTATAGTACAGCACCGTTCATCTACACATCACCCTATAGTACAGCACTCTACACATCACCCTATAGTACATCACTGTTCATCTACACATCACCCTATAGTACAGCACTCTACACAGCACCATTCATCTACACATCACCCTATAGTACAGCACTACACAGCACCGTTCACCTACACATCACCCTATAGTACAGCACTGTTCATCTACACATCACCCTATAGTACAGCACTCTACACAGCACCATTCATCTACACATCACCCTATAGTACAGCACTCTACACAGCACCGTTCACCTACACATCACCCTATAGTACAGCACTGTTCATCTACACATCACCCTATAGTACAGCACTCTACACAGCACCGTTCATCTACACATCACCCTATAGTACAGTACCATTCATCTACACATCACCCTATAGTACAGCACTCTACACAGCACCATTCATCTACATATCACCCTATAGTACAGCACCATTCATCTACATATCACCCTATAGTACAGCACCGTTCATCTACATATCACCCTATAGTTCATCATCAATAAGCAAAAGCATGCTCCATTCAAGAAATGTAGAACCAGGAACAGATATAGCCCTTGGTTCTCTCCAGACCTGACTGCCCTTGACCAGCACAAAAACATCCTATGGCGTTCTGCATTAGCATCGAACAGCCCCCGTGATATGCAACTTTTCAGGGACGCTAGAATCCAATATACACAGGCAGTTAGAAAAGCCAAGGCTAACTTTTTAAAGATTTTTCCTGCAACACAAATTCAAAAAAGTTCTGGGACACTGTAAAGTACATGGAGAATAAGAACACCTCCTCCCAGCTGCCCACTGCACTGAGGATAGGAAACACTGTCACCACTGATAAATCCACTATAATTGAGAATTTCAATAAGCCTTTTTCTACGGCTGGCCATGCTTTCCACCTGGCTACCCCTACCCCGGTTAACAGGACTGCACCCCCCACAGCAACTTGCCCAAACCTTCCCCATTTCTCCTTCTCCCAAATCCAGTCAGCTGATGAAAGAGCTGCAAAATATGGACCCCTACAAATCTAAAATTATCTGCAGAAATGGTTGCAACCCCTATTACCAGCCTGTTCAACCTCTCTTTTGTGTCGTCTGAGATTCCCAAAGATTGGAAAACAGCTGCGGTCATCCCCCCCTTCAAAGGGGGGGACACTCTTGACCCAAACTGCTACAGACCTATATCTATCCTACCCTGCCTTTCTAAGGTCTTCGAAAGCCAAGTCGTCAACAAACAGATTACCGACCATTTCGAATCCCACCATACCTTCTCCCCTATGCAATCTGGTTTCAGAGCTGGTCATGGGTGCACCTCAGCCACACCTCAAGGTCCTAAACGATATCTTAACCGCCATCGATAAGAGACAATACTGTGCAGCCGTATTCATTGATCTGGCCAAGGCATTCGACTGTCAATCACCACATCCTCATCGGCAGACTCGATAGCCTTGGTTTCTCAAATGATTGCCTCGCCTGGTTCACCAACTAGTTAGAGAGAGTAGAGATAGAGGTCAGTGTGTCAAATCGGAGGGCCTGTTGTCCGGGCCTCTGGCTGTCTCTATGGGGGTGCCTCAGGGTTCAATTCTTGGACCGACTCTCTTCTCTGTATACATCAATGGTGTCGCTCTTGCTGCTGGTGAGTCTCTGATCCACCTCTACGCAGACGACACCATGCTGTATACTTTTGGCCCTTCTTTGGACACTGTATTAACAACACTCCAGACGAATGTCAATGCCATACAACTCTCCTTCCGTGGCCTCCAATTGCTCTAAAATACAAGTAAAACTAAATGCACCTACCGATTTTCGACTTCGACGATGTCATTTACAAATTAGCCTCCAATACCCTACTCAATACATTGGATGCAGTCTATCACAGTGCCATCCGTTTTGTCACCAAAGCCCCATATACTACCCATCGCTGCGACCTGCACGCTCTCGTTGGCTGGCTCTCGCCTCATACTCGTCGACAAACCCACTGGTTCCAGATCATCTACAAGACCCTGCTAGGTAAAGTCCCCCCTTATCTCAGCTCGCTGGTCACCATAGCAGCACCCACTCGTAGCACACGCTCCAGCAGGTATATCTCACTGGTCATCCCCAAAACCAATTCTTCCTTTGGCCGCCTCTCCTTCCAGTTCTCTGCTGCCAATGATTGGAACGAACTACAAAAATCTCTGAAACTGGAAACACTTATCTCCCTCACTAGCTTTAAGCACCAGCTGTCAGAGCATCTCACAGATTACTGCACCTGTACATAGTCCATCTATAATTTAGCCCAAACAACTACCTCTCCCCCTACTGTATTTATTTATTTTGCTCCTTTGCACCCCATTATTTCTCTCTACTTTGCACATTCTTCCACTGCAAATCTACCATTCCAGTGTTTTTCTTGCTATATTGTATTTACTTCGCCACCATGGCCTTTTTTTTTGCCTTTACCTCCCTTATCTCACCTCATTTGCTCACATTGTATATAGACTTATTTTTCTACTGTATTATTGACTGTATGTTTGTTTTACTCCATGTGTAACTCTGTGTTGTTGTATGTGTCAAACTGCTTTGCTTTATCTTGGCCAGGTCGCAATTGTAAATGAGAACTTGTTCTCAACTTGCCTACCTGGTTAAATAAAGGTGAAATAAAATAAAAAAATCACACAGCACCCTAATGTACATCCCCCTACAATACACTACAGTACATCATCCTACAGTACATAGGATTATCTACACAGCACCCTTCATCTACACAGCACCCTTCATCTACACAGCACCCTTCATCTACACAGCACCCTTCATCCACACAGCACCCTTCATCCACACAGCACCCTTCATCTACACATCACCCTACAGTACATCACCCTACAGTACATCATCACACAGTTGATTGGATGTGCATCATGCATTATGAGGTTGATAGGGTCAGTGAAGACATGTGTAACCTCCTGACTGGTACATCATATATATTCACTCCTAGATGTCGTCTGAGCTCTGTCCTGTTGCCCATCGTTCTCTCCTATAGGAACGAGGAGCGTGAGGAGAGGAACCGGCGGGCATCCTACGACCTCAAGGCTGAGGGAACGGCCGACTGTGAGGACAGGTTAGTCACAGCAGTATTCCTGTGTAGAGAATGTTAAAGATGAGTTCTGTTGAGTTGCTCACCTCCAGTCCTGCATTAGTACATTGGATAACTGATCAAGGGCTTAATGGCTAGCAGTGTGTTAGTGCCTGGTGTTGGTGAAACGGTGTCAGCCCCTGTAAGTCCAGTGTGTTAGTACCTGGTGTTGGTGAAACGGTGTCAGCCCCTGTAAGTCCAGTGTGTTAGTACCTGGTGTTGGTGAAACGGTGTCAGCCCCTGTAAGCCCAGTGTGTTAGTGCCTGGTGTTGGTGAAACGGTGTCAGCCCCTGTAAGTCCAGTGTGTTAGTGCCTGGTGTTGGTGAAACGGTGTCAGCCCCTGTAAGTCCAGTGTGTTAGTACCTGGTGTTGGTGAAATGGTGTCAGCCCCTGTAAGTCCAGTGTGTTAGTACCTGGTGTTGGTGAAACGGTGTCAGCCCCTGTAAGTCCAGTGTGTTAGTGCCTGGTGTTGGTGAAACGGTGTCAGCCCCTGTAAGTCCAGTGTGTTAGTGCCTTACCTGGTGCCTGCTGTTCTTCTCTGATTGGCATGTGTTCTCTGCAGCCCCCCTCCCACTCTGGAGGAGGTCCGTTCCTGGGCCCAGTCGTTTGACCGACTGATGTCGTGCGCTGCTGGCCGAGTGGCGTTTAGGTTGTTCCTGTGTACAGAGTTCAGTGAGGAGAACATGTTGTTCTGGCTGGCTTGTGAGGAGTTCACCAAGGAAACCAACAAGACCTCCATTGAGGAGAAGGCACGGGTCATCTACGAGGACTACGTCTCCATCCTCTCACCCAAAGAGGTGAGTAAAGACTTCTCCTCCTTCTTCTTCATGTGATATTATATGTATCTAGTCTTTTCATGCTGTGTTTCCCCAGGTGAGTCTGGACTCCCGTGTTCGGGAGGTGATCAACAAGAACATGTTGGAGCCGTCGTCCCAGACCTTCGTTGATGCTCAGGTGCAGATCTACACGCTGATGCAAAGAGACTCCTACCCCCGATACATGAACTCCCCCGCCTACAAGAACCTGCTCAACTCCCTCTCAGAGCAGGCCCCTGAGTCCTAACTCAGCACTGTCAAGCAGGCCCCTTAGTCCTAACTCAGCACTCTCAGAGCAGGCCCCTGAGTCCTAACTCAGCACTCTCAGAGCAGGCCCCCGAGTCCTAACTCAGCACTCTCAGAGCAGGCCCCTGAGTCCTAACTCAGCACTCTCAGAGCAGGCCCCCGAGTCCTAACTCAGCACTCTCAGAGCAGGCCCCCGAGGCTTAACTCAGCACTCTCAGAGCAGGCCCCTGAGTCCTAACTCAGCACTCTCAGAGCAGGCCCCTGAGTCCTAACTCAGCACTCTCAGAGTAGGTCTCCGAGTCCTAAGTCAACACTCTTTGTTCTAGAGTCTTAGGTGACAATAAACCTGGGATCGTCTCTCTTTTCTCATTTCCATTTGGTTTGAATGTTAGTGAAGAGAAGGGGTGGCCAACCTTCCTCCTGGAGAGCTATTAGGTGTGCTATAACTGCCTGCACACCCAGTAGCTCTCCAGGAGTGTAGAGGATGTGAAGCGGGCCTCTGACCTGACCTAGCGCTGTCCCCATGACCTGGCTCCGCGCTACAGAGATGTCACCTGACTAAAGACACTCAGGGTTCTACTGTCCGAGAAGTCTACTCGCCTAGGGCTATACTATTCTGAAGGCTCTATTCTACTGGGCTCAGCTCCTCTGAGGGTGAGGGCTCTACTCTCCCGAGGGCTCTACTCCCCAAGGGCTCTATTCCACCTAGGTCTCTACTATCCTTAGGGTTCTACTCTACCTAGAGCTCTACTGTCCTGAGGGTTCTACTCCACCTAGGTCTCTACTGTCCTGAGGGTTCTACTCCACCTAGGGCTCTACTGTCCTGAGGGTTCTACTCCACCTAGGGCTCTACTGTTCTGAGGGTTCTACTCTTCTGAAGGCTGTACTCCCCTGAGGGTGAGGGTTCTACTCCACCTAAGGCTCTACGGTCCCAGCTCTCTATTCCACAGCGGCTCTACTCCCTTAAGGCTCCATTCCCCCCAGGACTCTACTTCCTTAAGGCTCCATTCCCCCCAGGGCTCTACTCCCTTAAGGCTCCATTCCCCCCAGGCCTCTACTCCCTTAAGGCTCCATTCCCCCCAGGGCTCTACTCCCTTAAGGCTCCATTCCCCCCAGGGCTCTACTCCCTTAAGGCTCCATTCCCCCCAGGGCTCTACTCCCTTAAGGCTCCATTCCCCCCAGGGCTCTACTCCCTTAAGGCTCCATTCCCCCCAGGCCTCTACTCCCTTAAGGCTCCATTCCCCCCAGGGCTCTGCTCCCTTAAGGCTCCATTCCCCCCAGGGCTCTACTCCACACCACCATTACTGCTCCAGATCAACACACTCCAAAGGAATATATAGTTTTAGAAAAAAATCATCTACATTTTATTTGTGTACAAGTTATTTTATTGTGTGTTATGATTGTTTATTATTTGTATAATTGTTTGGACGGGCAAATGATGCCTACTTGTGGGCAATATTATATATATTTATGCGTTTGTAAATAGACAAAAGGGAATTGTGGGTAAACTGCAAATGAGAATCAAGTGGGTCTCCCAATTGACACCCTTGATTCACTATATAGTGCACTGCCTAATGGGCCCTGGTCTAAAGTAGTGAACTATATAGGCAAAAGGGTGCAGTTTGGGACTTTACCCAAGTCAAATCTACGTTATACATTTATTTCCTCCAAAATGGCTCCCTATCCCCTACATAGAGCACTACTACATTATAATCTATGGGAATAATCAAATCAAATTATATTCGTCACATGCTTCGTAAACTGGTGTAGACTAACAGTGAAATGCTTCCCCACAATGCAGAGAGAGAAAATAGAAAAATAATAGAAAAGTAATAACATACAATAATAAAAGTAATAGTAAATACACAATAAGTAACGATAGATAACTTGGCTATGTACACAGGGTACCAGTACCAAGTCAATGAGTAACGAGGCTATATACACGGGGTAGTGTGCAGGGGTACGAGGTAGTCGAGGTAGATATGTACATGTAGGTAGGGATAAAGTGACTGGATAGATAATAAACAACAGCATGAGTAAAAAAAAAAAGTGTTTGCAAAAAGGGTCAATGCAGATAGTTAAATAGTTAACCAGTAGCTACCCAGACTAACAATCTTATGGCTTGAAGGTAGAAGCTGTTCAGGGTCCTGTTGGTTCCAGACTTGGTGCATCGGTAGCGCTTGCCATGCGGCAGCAGAGAGAACAGTCTATGTAGCTGTAGTGTTTGACAATTTGTAGGGCCTTCTTCTGACACCGCCTGGTATAGAGGCCCTGGATGACAGGAAGCTTGGCCCCAGTGATGTACTGGGCCGTACCCACTACCCTCTGTAGCGCCTTACGGTCGGATATCAAGCAGCTGCCATTCCAGGTGGTGATGCAACCGGGCAGGATGCTCTCGATGGTGCAGCTGTAGAGCTTTTTGAGGATCTGAAAGCCAATGCCAAATCTTTTCAGCCTCCTGAGGGGGAAGAGCCATTGTCGTGCCCTCTTCACAACTGTGTTGGTGTGTGTGGACCAGAATATATCTTCAGTGATGTGGACACCGAGCAACTTGAAGCTCTCGACCCGCTCCACAACAGCCCTGTTGATGTGAATGGGGGTGTGATCAGTTTCCCATAGTCCACAATCAGCTCTGTTGTCTTGGTGAAGTTGAGGTTGTTGTCCTGGCACCACACTGCCAGGTCTCTGGCCTCCTCCCTATGGGCTTTCTCATCATTGTGGGTGATCAGGCCTAGCACCATTGTGATCAGGCCTAGCACCAAACTGTTGGAGTTATGCTTGGCCATGCAGTCGTGGTTGAACAGGGTGTACAGGAGGGGACTGAACCTGTGTTGAACATCAGCGTGGTGGATATGTTGTTGCCAACCCTCACCACCTGGGGGAGGCCCGTCAGGAAGTCCAGGATCCAATTGCAGAGGGAGGCGTTTAGTCCCAGGGTCCTTAGCTTCGTAAGCACTATGGTGTTGAACGCTGAGCTGTAGTCAATGAACAGCACTGGCCCTCCAACACCACATCCAGCAGTATCTGGTCTCCGATCCAGGGACCAACCCTGCTTAGCTTCAGAAGCAAGCCAGCAGTGGGATGCAGGGTGGTATGCTACTGGTTTCTGGGATGATAATGTTGATGTGAGCCTTAAGCCTTAACCAGCCTTTCAAAGCACTTCATGGCTACAGATGTGAGTGCTACGGGTAAGGAGTCATTTAGGCAGGTTACCTTGACGGTATTACAGACAGGGAGAGGTTGAAAATATCAGTAAAGACACTTGCCAGTTGGTCAGCCCATGCTCTGAGTACAAGTCCTGGTAATCCATCTGGCCCTGCGGCCTTGTGAATGTTGACCTGTTGAAAAGGTCTTACACACATCGAATACGGAGAGTGTGATCACACAGTCGTCCGTAACAGCCGGTGCTCTCATGCATGATTAAGTGTTACTTGACTCAAAACGCGCATATAAGTCATTTAGCTCGTCTGACAGGCATGCATCACTCGGCAGCTCACGGCTGGGCTTCCCTTTGTAATTCGTAATAGTTTGCAAGCCATGCCACATTCGATGAGCATCAGAGCCGGTGTAGGAGTCCAGTTAGGGCTAGTTAATGACATGTTAACAGTAGTCCAGTTAGGGCTAGATAATGCCATGTTAACAGTAGTCCAGTTAGGGCTAGATAATGACATGTTAACAGTAGACCAGTTAGGGCTAGATAATGATCTCTGTTAACAGTAGTCCAGTTAGGGCTAGATAATGACATGTTAACAGTAGTCCAGTTAGGGCTAGATAATTATCTCTGTTAACAGTAGTACAGTTAGGGCTAGATAATGATCTCTGTTAACAGTAGTCCAGTTAGGGCTAGATAATGACATGTTAACAGTAGTCCAATTAGGGCTAGATAATGAAATGTTAACAGTAGTCCAGTTAGGGCTAGATAATGACATGTTAACAGTAGTCCAGTTAGGACTAGATAATGATCTCTGTTAACAGTAGTCCAGTTAGGGCTAGATAATGACATGTTAACAGTAGTCCAGTTAGGGCTAGATAATGATCTCTGTTAACAGTAGTCCAGTTAGAGCTAGATAATGACATGTTAACAGTAGTACAGTTGGGACTAGATAATGATCTATGTTAACAGTAGTCCAGTTAGGGCTAGATAATGATCTCTGTTAACAGTAGTCCAGTTAGGGCTAGATAATAACATGTTAACAGTAGTCCAGTTAGGGCTAGATAATGACCTGGTAACAGTAGTCCAGTTAGGGCTAGATAATGATCTCTGTTAACAGTAGTCCAGTTAGGGCTAGATAATGACATGTTAACAGTAGTCCAGTTAGGGCTAGATAATGACATGTTAACAGTAGTCCAGTTAGGGCTAGATAATGACATGTTAACAGTAGTCCAGTTAGGGCTAGATAATGATCTCTGTTAACACTAGTCCAGTTAGGGCTAGATAATGACCTCTGTTAACAGTAGTCCAGTTAGGGCTAGATAATGACATGTTAACAGTAGTCCAGTTAGGGCTAGATAATGACATGTTAACAGTAGTCCAGTTAGGGCTAGATAATGATCTCTGTTAACAGTAGTCCAGTTAGAGCTAGATAATGATCTCTGTTAACAGTAGTCCAGTTAGGGCTAGATAATGACATAGTAGTCCAGTTAGGGCTAGATAATGATCTCTGTTAACAGTAGTCCAGTTAGGGCTAGATAATGATCTCTGTTAACAGTAGTCCAGTTAGACTAGATAATGATCTCTGTTAACAGTATTCCAGTTAGGGCTAGATAATGACATGTTAACAGTAGTCCACTTTGGGCTAGATAATGATCTCTGTTAACAGTAGTCCAGTGAGGGCTAGATAATGATCTCTGTTAACAGTAGTCCAGTTAGGGCTAGATAATGACATGTTAACAGTAGTCCAGTTAGGACTAGATAATGATCTCTGTTAACAGTAGTCCAGTTAGGACTAGATAATGACATGTTAACAGTAGTCCAGTTAGGGCTAGATAATGATCTCTGTTAACAGTAGTCCAGTTAGAGCTAGATAATGATCTCTGTTAACAGTAGTCCAGTTAGGGCTAGATAATGATCTCTGTTAACAGTAGTCCAGTTAGGGCTAGATAATGACATGTTAACAGCAGTCCAGGTAGGGCTAGATAATGACCTGTTAACAGTAGTCCAGGCTGGGCTAGATAATGATCTCTGTTAACAGTAGTCCAGTTAGGGCTAGATAATGACATGTTAACAGTAGTCCAGTTAGGACTAGATAATGATCTCTGTTAACAGTAGTCCAGTTAGGGCTAGATAATGATCTATGTTAACAGTAGTCCAGTTAGGGCTAGATAATGACATGTTAACAGCAGTCCAGGTAGGGCTAGATAATGACCTGTTAACAGTAGTCCAGGCTGGGCTAGATAATGATCTCTGTTAACAGTAGTCCAGTTAGGGCTAGATAATGACATGTTAACAGTAGGCCAGTTAGGGTTAGATAATGACGTGTTAACAGTAGTCCAGTTAGGGCTAGATAATGATCTCTGTTAACAGTAGTCCAGTTAGGGCTAGATAATGACATGTTAACAGTAGTCCAGTTAGGGCTAGATAATGACATGTTAACAGTAGTCCAGTTAGGGCTAGATAATGATCTCTGTTAACAGTAGTCCAGTTAGGGCTAGATAATGATATCTGTTAACAGTAGTCCAGTTAGGGCTAGATAATGATCTCTGTTAACAGTAGTCCAGTTAGGGCTAGATAATGACATGTTAACAGTAGTCCAGTTAGGGCTAGATAATGATCTCTGTTAACACTAGTCCAGTTAGGGCTAGATAATGACCTCTGTTATCAGTAGTCCAGTTAGGGCTAGATAATGACATGTTAACAGTAGTCCAGTTAGGGCTAGATAATGACATGTTAACAGTAGTCCAGTTAGGGCTAGATAATGATATCTGTTAACAGTAGTCCAGTTAGGGCTAGATAATGACATGTTATCAGTAGTCCAGTTAGGGCTAGATAATAATCTCTGTTAACAGTAGTCCAGTTAGGGCTAGATAATGACATGTTAACAGTACTCCAGTTAGAGCTAGATAATGACATGTTATCAGTAGTCCAGTTAGGGCTAGATAATGATCTCCGTTAACAGTAGTCCAGTTAGAGCTAGATCATGACATGTTAACAGTAGTCTAGTTATAGCTAGATAATGACATGTTAACAGTAGTCCAGTTAGAGCTAGATAATGACATGTTATCAGTAGTCCAGTTAGGGCTAGATAATGATCTCTGTTAACAGTAGTCCAGTTAGGGCTAGATAATGATCTCTGTTAACAGTAGTCCAGTTAGACTAGATAATGATCTCTGTTAACAGTATTCCAGTTAGGGCTAGATAATGACATGTTAACAATAGTCCACTTTGGGCTAGATAATGATCTCTGTTAACAGTAGTCCAGTGAGGGCTAGATAATGATCTCTGTTAACAGTAGTCCAGTTAGGGCTAGATAATGACATGTTAACAGTAGTCCAGTTTGGGCTAGATAATGATCTCTGTTAACAGTAGTCCAGTTAGGGCTAGATAATGACATGTTAACAGTAGTCCAGTTAGGGCTAGATAATGACATGTTAACAGTAGTCCAGTTAGGGCTAGATAATGATCTCTGTTAACAGTAGTCCAGTTAGGGCTAGATAATGATCTCTGTTAACACTAGTCCAGTTAGGGCTAGATAATGATCTCTGTTAACGGTAGTCCAGTTAGGGCTAGATAATGACATGTTAACAGTAGTCCAGTTAGGGCTAGATAATGACATGTTAACAGTAGTCCAATTAGGGCTAGATAATGACATGTTAACAGTAGTCCAGTTAGAGCTAGATAATGACATGTTAACAGTAGTCCAGTTAGAGCTAGATAATGACATGTTATCAGTAGTCCAGTTAGGGCTAGATAATGATCTCTGTTAACAGTAGTCCAGATAGGGCTAGATAATGATTTCTGTTAACAGTAGTCCAGTTAGGGCTAGATAATGACAAGTTAACAGTAGTCCTGTTAGGGCTAGATAATGACATGTTAACAGTAGTCCAGTTAGGGCTAGATAATGACATGTTAACAGTAGTCCAGTTAGGGCTAGATAATGACATGTTAAGAGTAGCCAAGTTAGGGCTAGATAATGATCTCTGTTAACAGTAGTCCAGATAGGACTAGATAATGATCTCTGTTAACAGTAGTCCAGTTAGGGCTAGATAATGATCTCTTAACAGTATTCCAGTTAGGGCTAGATAATGACATGTTAACAGTAGTCCAGTTTGGGCTAGATAATGATCTCTGTTAACAGTAGTCCAGTTTGGGCTAGATAATTATCTCTGTTAACAGTAGTCCAGTGAGGGCTAGATAATGATCTCTGTTAACAGTAGTCCAGTTAGGGCTAGATAATGACATGTTAAAAGTTGTCCAGTTAGGGCTAGATAATGACATGTTAACAGTAGTCCAGTTAGAGCTAGATAATGATCTCTGTTAACAGTAGTCCAGTGAGGGCTAGATAATGATCTCTGTTAACAGTAGTCCAGTTAGGGCTAGATAATGATCTCTGTTAACAGTAGTCCAGTTAGGGCTAGATAATGATCTCTGTTAACAGTAGTCCAGTTAGGGCTAGATAATGACATGTTAACAGTAGCCCAGTTAGGGCTAGATAATGACATGTTAACACTAGTCCAGTTAGGGCTAGATAATGACATGTTAACAGTAGTCCAGTTAGGGCTAGATAATGACATGTTAACAGTAGTCCAGTTACAGCTAGATAATGACATGTTATCAGTTGTCCAGTTAGGGCTATATAATGATCTCTGTTAACAGTATTCCAGTTAGGGCTAGATAATGACATGTTAACAGTAGTCCAATAATGGCTAGATAATGATCTCTGTTAACAGTAGTCCAGTTAGGGCTAGATAATGACATGTTAAGAGTAGCCCAGTTAGGGCTAGATAATGATCTCTGTTAACAGTAGTCCAGTTAGTGCTAGATAATGACATGTTAAGAGTAGCCCAGTTAGGGCTAGATAATGATCTCTGTTAACAGTAGTCCAGTTAGGGCTAGATAATGATTTCTGTTAACAGTAGTCCAGTTAGGGCTAGATAATGACATGTTAACAGTAGTCCAGTTTGGGCTTAGATAATGATCTCTGTTAACAATAGTCCAGTTAGGGCTAGATAATGATCTCTGTTAACAGTAGTCCAGTTAGGGCTAGATAATGATCTCTGTTAACAGTATTCCAGTTAGGGCTAGATAATGATCTCTGTTAACAGTAGTCCAGTTAGGGCTAGATAATGACATGTTAAAAGTTGTCCAGTTAGGGCTAGATAATGACATGTTAACAGTAGTCCAGTTAGAGCTAGATAATGATCTCTGTTAACAGTAGTCCAGTGAGGGCTAGATAATGATCTCTGTTAACAGTAGTCCAGTTAGGGCTAGATAATGATCTCTGTTAACAGTAGTCCAGTTAGGGCTAGATAATGATCTCTGTTAACAGTAGTCCAGTTAGGGCTAGATAATGACATGTTAACAGTAGCCCAGTTAGGGCTAGATAATGACATGTTAACACTAGTCCAGTTAGGGCTAGATAATGACATGTTAACAGTAGTCCAGTTAGGGCTAGATAATGACATGTTAACAGTAGTCCAGTTACAGCTAGATAATGACATGTTATCAGTTGTCCAGTTAGGGCTATATAATGATCTCTGTTAACAGTATTCCAGTTAGGGCTAGATAATGACATGTTAACAGTAGTCCAATAATGGCTAGATAATGATCTCTGTTAACAGTAGTCCAGTTAGGGCTAGATAATGACATGTTAAGAGTAGCCCAGTTAGGGCTAGATAATGATCTCTGTTAACAGTAGTCCAGTTAGTGCTAGATAATGACATGTTAAGAGTAGCCCAGTTAGGGCTAGATAATGATCTCTGTTAACAGTAGTCCAGTTAGGGCTAGATAATGATTTCTGTTAACAGTAGTCCAGTTAGGGCTAGATAATGACATGTTAACAGTAGTCCAGTTTGGGCTTAGATAATGATCTCTGTTAACAATAGTCCAGTTAGGGCTAGATAATGATCTCTGTTAACAGTAGTCCAGTTAGGGCTAGATAATGACATGTTAAGAGTAGCCCAGTTAGGGCTAGATAATGATCTCTGTTAACAGTAGTCCAGTTAGTGCTAGATAATGACATGTTAAGAGTAGCCCAGTTAGGGCTAGATAATGATCTCTGTTAACAGTAGCCCAGTTAGGGCTAGATAATGATCTCTGTTAACAGTAGTCCAGTTAGAGCTAGATAATGATCTCTGTTAACAGTATTCCAGTGAGGGCTAGATAATGATCTCTGTTAACAGTAGTCCAGTTAGGGCTAGATAATGATCTCTGTTAACAGTAGTCCAGTTAGGGCTAGATAATGATCTCTGTTAACAGTAGCCCAGTTAGGGCTAGATAATGACATGTTAACAGTAGTCCAGTTAGGGCTAGATAATGATCTCTGTTAACAGTAGCCCAGTTAGGGCTAGATAATACCATTGTTAACAGTAGTCCAGTTAGGGCTAGATAATGACATGTTAACAGTAGTCCAGTTAGGGCTAGATAATGATCTCTGTTAACAGTAGCCCAGTTAGGGCTAGATAATGATCTGTTAACAATAGTTTCTCCTGATGGCCAGTTGAACAGCGGTGTGACACTGCAACGGCTCCACAGTTGTGGCCTGTTTTCCGAACAGAAATTAAGCCTATTCCTGGATGAAAAAAACCCACTTTCAATGAAGATTCTCAAATGAGATTTGTGTTTGATACAGGACTAAGCTTAATCTGTGTACCAGGATACCGTCCCTTACAGTATATCTCACAGTTAGTGCTGCGTTTCAAAAGCCAGATGAGTTTCTAATCAAAAGGGACTACCAAATGCAGACAGCCCAGCAACAGACCAGGCTCGCCAGCTTAAAAGTTACACCAAACCTACCAAATAAACTGTGTTATTATTATTATTTAGAAATCCAGTTCTCTGAACTAGCCAAGTGTTTAATAATGACATTATTCTGTTTTATTATCTAGTTTAATATGTTGGTGCCTCACAGACACTGAAAAATAAGATCCTCTCTCTCTGGGGAAGTGCCTTGACATCAGATCCTGTTGTGACGTAATTTCTCCACCAGGCAATAGTGTTCACCACGTCTGCATCGGGAATGGTACCCTAGTGTACTATATAGGGAACAGGGTGCTAATGGGCCCTGCTCTAAAGAAGTGCACTTTATAGGGAACAGGGTGATAATGGGTCCTGCTCTAAAGTAGTGCACTATATAGGGAATAGGGTGCTGGGGAGACCAGTCCTTCTAATTGGCTGAAGGACTGCATGAGGTTTGTGTTTATTCATTCTAGACGTGACCAAACAAACCGGGTATCGAACCAGAGTCATTTGAGTGCCTCAAGACCACATTCGTCCACAGAGCTAAAGGCTTGATAGGCCCTAGCTTTGGATCTTACACTAGTCCTCAGGTTAGGTTCATCTATCATCATGAGTGGGGGAGGAAAAACACTAGTCCTCAGGTTAGGTTCGTCTATCATCATGAGTGGGGGAGGAAAAACACTAGTCCTCAGGTTAGGTTCATCTATCATCATGAGTGGGGGAGGAAAAACACTAGTCCTCAGGTTAGGTTCATCTATCATCATGAGTGGGGAAGGAAAAACACTAGTCCTCAGGTTAGGTTCATCTATCATCATGAGTGGGGGAGGAAAAACACTAGTCCTCAGGTTAGGTTCATCTATCATCATGAGTGGGGGAGGAAAAACACTAGTCCTCAGGTTAGGTTCATCTATCATGGAGGGATAAGGAATCACATTTCTTAATGAATCAGAGAAGGACAGGTTGACTCTCTTTGATGAGCTAGACCTTTATGAGGCAAGGATGGAGAGGTTGACTGTGTCCCGATTCTCTACCCTTCTTCCGAAGTGCACAGGTGCAAACGGTCATGGATTTCACAATGGTGGAAACTCCCTCTAGCCTTTAAAGCCACAATGTGGAGTGTGCAAGTGCATCCTTGGAGGATCGGGATGTATCCGTGTGCAGTCCTCGGTCTGCTATCATGCTTCATGGTGGTACAGTACTTCGAATTGTCCTACAACAGCGTCTCAACCTTTATTCTTGGGAGACCAGACAGTCCACATCTTTGTTCCAGCCCTATACTAACACACCTGATTACCTCACCGCCAAACCCTTGGTCAGCTGACCTAGGTGTCAAATAGGGCAGAGCTAGAACTAATACTTGCAGCCTGGTGTTTCCCCAGGAGGGTTGGGAAATCATGTGTCCGAATGGCACTCTAGCCCCTATATAGGGCACTACCTTTGACCTGAGCCCTATAGGCCCTGGTCAAAAGTAGAGCACTATTGGTGCCATTTGGGACGAGCTGATGAATTGAACATAGATCAACTTCAAAATGCAAAGGTTTAGGTTTGGAGAGCCACTGCTATACAGGTTCATTTTTTCTGTTCATAATCAACTGTGCTCTTTTGTGGTAAGTTTACTAACTAGGGGATACCTTTTAATCAAATGTGAATGTTTACAGTATATATGGTTTAGTTTTTTTCTGTTTTATTCCAAGAAAATGATGTGGGCATTTAAAGTCTTTAAGATAAAATAAAGATCAAATTAAGCACAATTATTGTACTGGGTGGTAATGTATTGTTTAAAACAGGCTGGAGGAGAGTGACTCCTTCCTGGACTGTTTGTTCTTCTGTGGGTGATCCGGTGTGTTTGTTGCAGTGTTGTGTGTAGAAGAGGACAGAGCCCCCACCTCTCTTCATGCCTTGAAGTGTCTGCACCTGGACACCACAAAGGAAGAGGCTCTATTGTGTCCTACTGGCTCAACCAATCACAGCCCTCCAAGCAGTTATCTGGCCTCATCCATATGCGGGGATATTAACATTCATCAGACCAGACTCAATGACACAACATCAATGGACAGGAACATCGACTATATATATTACAGTGTATCAATGAAGGGGAACAGAAATTATATACACTAAACAATAATATAAACACAACATGTAAAGTCTTGGTCCCATATTTCATGAGCTGAAATAAACGATCCCAGAAATTGTACATATGCACAAAAAGCTTATTTCTCTCAAATGTTCACAAACCCTGTTTTTGAGCATTTCTCCTTTGTCAAGATAATCCATCCACCTGACAGGTCAGGGTTGGGGAGTAACGGATCACTAAAAAAAACAGTAACTGTATTCCGTTACATTGTCAGCAAAAATATTGTAATCAGAATTGATCATTTTGAAAACCTAGATGTCTTTTAAATTCAGAAAGGATGCTTTGCGGGAAAAACATCTTTGACACTTCAGTTTTCTCAATGACGACATTAAAATCAGCAAGTTTAAGTTTGTTCCACCCTAGCAAGTCTGACCACATGTCAGAGACAGCTATGATGACACACCAAATGTGTTTGATGGATCGTGGGAAAAGAGAGCAGAAATAGGCTTTTGTAGGCTACAGTCCAAGCTATGTCTTCCAATGGTGCGACTGCTGTCGGCGTCCAAAGATTATCCAACTTGAATAAACTCTTGGAGGTGAGGATGACAGCAGTGGTGTAGTCTACGGCGATACGGGTATCACTTATTATTGATATCTATATAGAGCATTGATGTGAATCACACTGCTGCTCTCTCATTTAGCTATTTGTACCTTACAGATTGTGGTTGTTGTGGATGGCTGTTCACATACCTAAATGTGTATTTGAACCCTATAAATCATTGTTTTTGAAACTATGCGCTCTTGCAACAGCTGCACAGTGTGGATCCCAGCCTATGGGATAACAGCTGCATAGTGTGGATTCCAGCCTATAGAATAACAGCTGCATAGTGTGGATCTCAGCCTATAGAATAACAGCTGCATAGTGTGGATCCCAGCCAATGGAATAACAGTGTGGATCCCAGCCTATAGAATAACAGTGTGGATCCCAGCCAATAGAATAACAGTGTGGATCTCAGCCTATAAAATAACAGCTGCATAGTGTGGATCGCAGCCTATAAAATTACAGCTGCATAGTGTGGATACCAGCCTATAGACTAACAGTATGGATCACAGCCTATAGAATAACAGTGTGGATCCCAGCCTATGGAATAACAGCTGCATAGTGTGGATCCCAGCCTATAGAATAACAGCTGCATAGTGTGGATCCCAGCCTATAGACTAACAGTATGGATCACAGCCTATAGAATAACAGTGTGGATCCCAGCCTATGGAATAACAGCTGCATAGTGTGGATCCCAGCCTATAGAATAACAGCTGCATAGTGTGGATCCCAGCCTATAGAATAACAGCTGCATAGTGTGGATCCCAGCCTATAGAATAACAGCTGCATAGTGTAGATCCCAACCTATAGAATAACAGCTGCATAGTGTGGATCCCAGACTATAGAATAACAGCTGCATAGTGTGGATCCCAGCCTATAGAATAACAGCTGTATAGTGTAGGTCCCAGCCTATAGAATAACAGCTGCATAGTGTGGATCCCAGCCTATAAAATAACAGCTGCATAGTGTGGATCCCAGCCTATGGAATAACAATTGCATAATGTGGATCCCAGCCTAGAGAATAACAGCTGCATAGTGTGGATCCCAGCCTATAGAATAACAGCTGTTTAGTTTAGATTCCAGCCTATAAAATAACAATTGCATAGTGTGGATTCCAGCCTATAGAATAACAGCTGCATAGTGTGGATCCCAGCCTATAGAATAACAGCTGCATAGTGTGGATCCCAGCCTATGGAATAACAATTGCATAATGTGGATCCCAGCCTAGAGAATAACAGCTGCATAGTGTGGATCCCAGCCTATAGAATAACAGCTGTTTAGTTTAGATCCCAGCCTATAGAATAACAACTGCATAGTGTGGATTCCAGCCTATAGAATAACAGCTGCATAGTGTGGATCCCAGCCTATGGAATAACAGCTGCATCGTGTGGATCCCAGCCTATAGAATAACAGCTGCATAGTCTGGATCCCCGCCTATAGAATAACAGCTGCATAGTGTGGATCCCAGCCTGTAGAATAACAGTGTGATTCCCAGCCTAGAGAATAACAGCTGCATAGTGTGGATCCCAGCCTATAGAATAACGTCTGTATAGTGTGGATCCTAGCCTATAGAATAACAGCCGTATAGTGTGGATCCCAGCCTATGGAATAACAGTGTGGATCCAAGCCTATAGAATAACAGCTGCATAGTGTGGATCCCAGCCTATGGAATAACAGTGTGGATCCCAGCCTATAGAATAACAGCTGCATAGTGTGGATCCCAATCTATAGAATAACATTTGCATAGTGTAGATCCTAGCCTATAGAATAACAGTGTGGATCCCAGCCTATAGAATAACAGCTGCATAGTGTGGATCCCAGCCTATAGAATAACAGCTGCATAGTGTGGATCCCAGCCTATAGAATAACGGCTTTATAGTATGGATCCCAGCATATAGAATAACAGCTGCATAGTGTGGATCCCAGCCTGTAGAATAACAGTGTGGATCCCAGCCTATAGAATAACAGCTGCATAGTGTGGATCCCAGCCTATAGAATATCAGCTGCATAGTGTGAATCCCAGCCTATAGAATAACAGCTGTATAGTGTAGATCCCAGCCTATAGAATAACAGCTGCATAGTGTAGATCCCAGCCTATAGAATAACAGCTGCACAGTGTGGATCCCAGCCTACAGAATAACAGCTGAATAGTGTGGATCCCAGCCTATGGAATAACAGCTGCATCGTGTGGATCCCAGCCTATAGAATAACAGCTGCATAGTCTGGATCCCCGCCTATAGAATAACAGCTGCATAGTGTGGATCCCAGCCTGTAGAATAACAATGTGATTCCCAGCCTATAGAATAACAGCTGCATAGTGTGGATCCCAGCCTACAGAATAACATCTGTATAGTATGGATCCTAGCCTATAGAATAACAGCGGTATAGTGTGGATCCCAGCCTATGGAATAACAGTGTGGATCCAAGCCTATAGAATAACAGCTGCATAGTGTGGATCCCAGCCTATGGAACAACAGTGGATCCCAGCCTATAGAATAACAGCTGCATAGTGTGGATCCCAATCTATAGAATAACATTTGCATAGTGTAGATCCTAGCCTATAGAATAACAGTATGGATCCCAGCCTATAGAATAACAGCTGCATAGTGTGGATCCCAGCCTATAGAATAACAGCTGCATAGTGTGGATCCCAGCCTATAGAATAACGGCTTTATAGTATGGATCCCAGCATATAGAATAACAGCTGCATAGTGTGGATCCCAGCCTGTAGAATAACAGTGTGGATCCCAGCCTATAGAATAACAGCTGCATAGTGTGGATCCCAGCCTATAAAATAACGGCTTTATAGTATGCATCCCAGCCTATAGAATAACAGCTGCATAGTGTGCATCCCAGGCTATAGAATAACAGCTGCATAGTGTGGATCCCAGCCTATAGAATAACAGCTGCATAGTGTGGATCCCAGCCTATAGAATAACAGCTGCACAGTGTAGGTCCCAACCTATAGAATAACAGCTGCATAGTGTGGATCCCAGACTATAGAATAACAGCTGCATAGTGTGGATCCCAGCCTATAGAATAACAGCTGTATAGTGTGGATCCCAGCCTATAGAATAACAGCTGCATAGTGTGGATCCCAGCCTATAGAATAACAGCTGCATAGTGTGGATCCCAGCCTATGGAATAACAATTGCATAATGTGGATCCCAGCCTAGAGAATAACAGCTGCATAGTGTGGATCCCAGCCTATAGAATAACAGCTGTTTAGTTTAGATTCCAGCCTATAAAATAACAACTGCATAGTGTGGATTCCAGCCTATAGAATAACAGCTGCATAGTGTGGATCCCAGCCTATAGAATAACAGCTGCATAGTGTGGATCCCAGCCTATGGAATAACAATTGCATAATATGGATCCCAGCCTAGAGAATAACAGCTGCATAGTGTGGATCCCAGCCTATAGAATAACAGCTGTTTAGTTTAGATCCCAGCCTATAGAATAACAACTGCATAGTGTGGATTCCAGCCTATAGAATAACAGCTGCATAGTGTGGATCCCAGCCTATGGAATAACAGCTGCATCGTGTGGATCCCAGCCTATAGAATAACAGCTGCATAGTCTGGATCCCCGCCTATAGAATAACAGCTGCATAGTGTGGATCCCAGCCTGTAGAATAGCAGTGTGATTCCCAGCCTATAGAATAACAGCTGCATAGTGTGGATCCCAGCCTATAGAATAACGTCTGTATAGTGTGGATCCTAGCCTATAGAATAACAGCGGTATAGTGTGGATCCCAGCCTATGGAATAACAGTGTGGATCCAAGCCTATAGAATAACAGCTGCATAGTGTGGATCCCAGCCTATGGAATAACAGTGTGGATCCCAGCCTATAGAATAACAGCTGCATAGTGTGGATCCCAATCTATAGAATAACATTTGCATAGTGTAGATCCTAGCCTATAGAATAACAGTGTGGATCCCAGCCTATAGAATAACAGCTGCATAGTGTGGATCCCAGCCTATAGAATAACAGCTGCATAGTGTGGATCCCAGCCTATAGAATAACGGCTTTATAGTATGGATCCCAGCATATAGAATAACAGCTGCATAGTGTGGATCCCAGCCTGTAGAATAACAGTGTGATTCCCAGCCTATAGAATAACAGCTGCATAGTGTGGATCCCAGCCTACAGAATAACATCTGTATAGTATGGATCCTAGCCTATAGAATAACAGCGGTATAGTGTGGATCCCAGCCTATGGAATAACAGTGTGGATCCAAGCCTATAGAATAACAGCTGCATAGTGTGGATCCCAGCCTATGGAACAACAGTGGATCCCAGCCTATAGAATAACAGCTGCATAGTGTGGATCCCAATCTATAGAATAACATTTGCATAGTGTAGATCCTAGCCTATAGAATAACAGTATGGATCCCAGCCTATAGAATAACAGCTGCATAGTGTGGATCCCAGCCTATAGAATAACAGCTGCATAGTGTGGATCCCAGCCTATAGAATAACGGCTTTATAGTATGGATCCCAGCATATAGAATAACAGCTGCATAGGGTGGATCCCAGCCTGTAGAATAACAGTGTGGATCCCAGCCTATAGAATAACAGCTGCATAGTGTGGATCCCAGCCTATAAAATAACGGCTTTATAGTATGCATCCCAGCCTATAGAATAACAGCTGCATAGTGTGCATCCCAGGCTATAGAATAACAGCTGCATAGTGTGGATCCCAGCCTATAGAATAACAGCTGCATAGTGTGGATCCCAGCCTATAGAATAACAGCTGCACAGTGTAGGTCCCAACCTATAGAATAACAGCTGCATAGTGTGGATCCCAGACTATAGAATAACAGCTGCATAGTGTGGATCCCAGCCTATAGAATAACAGCTGTATAGTGTGGATCCCAGCCTATAGAATAACAACTGCATAGTGTGGATCCCAGCCTATAGAATAACAGCTGCATAGTGTGGATCCCAGCCTATGGAATAACAATTGCATAATGTGGATCCCAGCCTAGAGAATAACAGCTGCATAGTGTGGATCCCAGCCTATAGAATAACAGCTGTTTAGTTTAGATCCCAGCCTATAGAATAACAACTGCATAGTGTGGATTCCAGCCTATAGAATAACAGCTGCATAGTGTGGATCCCAGCCTATGGAATAACAGCTGCATCGTGTGGATCCCAGCCTATAGAATAACAGCTGCATAGTCTGGATCCCCGCCTATAGAATAACAGCTGCATAGTGTGGATCCCAGCCTGTAGAATAACAGTGTGATTCCCAGCCTATAGAATAACAGCTGCATAGTGTGGATCCCAGCCTATAGAATAACGTCTGTATAGTGTGGATCCTAGCCTATAGAATAACAGCGGTATAGTGTGGATCCCAGCCTATGGAATAACAGTGTGGATCCAAGCCTATAGAATAACAGCTGCATAGTGTGGATCCCAGCCTATGGAATAACAGTGTGGATCCCAGCCTATAGAATAACAGCTGCATAGTGTGGATCCCAATCTATAGAATAACATTTGCATAGTGTAGATCCTAGCCTATAGAATAACAGTGTGGATCCCAGCCTATAGAATAACAGCTGCATAGTGTGGATCCCAGCCTATAGAATAACAGCTGCATAGTGTGGATCCCAGCCTATAGAATAACGGCTTTATAGTATGGATCCCAGCATATAGAATAACAGCTGCATAGTGTGGATCCCAGCCCGTAGAATAACAGTGTGGATCCCAGCCTATAGAATAACAGCTGCATAGTGTGGATCCCAGCCTATAGAATATCAGCTGCATAGTGTGAATCCCAGCCTATAGAATAACAGCTGTATAGTGTAGATCCCAGCCTATAGAATAACAGCTGCATAGTGTAGATCCCAGCCTATAGAATAACAGCTGCACAGTGTGGATCCCAGCCTACAGAATAACAGCTGAATAGTGTGGATCCCAGCCTATGGAATAACAGCTGCATCGTGTGGATCCGAGCCTATAGAATAACAGCTGCATAGTCTGGATCCCCGCCTATAGAATAACAGCTGCATAGTGTGGATCCCAGCCTGTAGAATAACAGTGTGATTCCCAGCCTATAGAATAACAGCTGCATAGTGTGGATCCCAGCCTACAAAATAACATCTGTATAGTGTGGATCCTAGCCTATAGAATAACAGCGGTATAGTGTGGATCCCAGCCTATGGAATAACAGTGTGGATCCAAGCCTATAGAATAACAGCTGCATAGTGTGGATCCCAGCCTATGGAACAACAGTGGATCCCAGCCTATAGAATAACAGCTGCATAGTGTGGATCCCAATCTATAGAATAACATTTGCATAGTGTAGATCCTAGCCTATAGAATAACAGTGTGGATCCCAGCCTATAGAATAACAGCTGCATAGTGTGGATCCCAGCCTATAGAATAACAGCTGCATAGTGTGGATCCCAGCCTATAGAATAACGGCTTTATAGTATGGATCCCAGCATATAGAATAACAGCTGCATAGTGTGGATCCCAGCCTGTAGAATAACAGTGTGGATCCCAGCCTATAGAATAACAGCTGCATAGTGTGGATCCCAGCCTACAAAATAACGGCTTTATAGTATGCATCCCAGCATATAGAATAACAGCTGCATAGTGTGGATCCCAGCCTATGGAATAACAGTGTGGATCCCAGCCTATAGAATAACAGCTGCATAGTGTGGATCCCAATCTATAGAATAACATTTGCATAGTGTAGATCCTAGCCTATAGAATAACAGTGTGGATCCCAGCCTATAGAATAACAGCTGCATAGTGTGGATCCCAGCCTATAGAATAACAGCTGCATAGTGTGGATCCCAGCCTATAGAATAACGGCTTTATAGTATGGATCCCAGCATATAGAATAACAGCTGCATAGTGTGGATCCCAGCCCGTAGAATAACAGTGTGGATCCCAGCCTATAGAATAACAGCTGCATAGTGTGGATCCCAGCCTATAGAATATCAGCTGCATAGTGTGAATCCCAGCCTATAGAATAACAGCTGTATAGTGTAGATCCCAGCCTATAGAATAACAGCTGCATAGTGTAGATCCTAGCCTATAGAATAACAGTGTGGATCCCAGCCTATAGAATAACAGCTGCATAGTGTGGATCCCAGCCTATAGAATAACAGCTGCATAGTGTGGATCCCAGCCTATAGAATAACGGCTTTATAGTATGGATCCCAGCATATAGAATAACAGCTGCATAGTGTGGATCCCAGCCTGTAGAATAACAGTGTGATTCCCAGCCTATAGAATAACAGCTGCATAGTGTGGATCCCAGCCTACAGAATAACATCTGTATAGTATGGATCCTAGCCTATAGAATAACAGCGGTATAGTGTGGATCCCAGCCTATGGAATAACAGTGTGGATCCAAGCCTATAGAATAACAGCTGCATAGTGTGGATCCCAGCCTATGGAACAACAGTGGATCCCAGCCTATAGAATAACAGCTGCATAGTGTGGATCCCAATCTATAGAATAACATTTGCATAGTGTAGATCCTAGCCTATAGAATAACAGTATGGATCCCAGCCTATAGAATAACAGCTGCATAGTGTGGATCCCAGCCTATAGAATAACAGCTGCATAGTGTGGATCCCAGCCTATAGAATAACGGCTTTATAGTATGGATCCCAGCATATAGAATAACAGCTGCATAGTGTGGATCCCAGCCTGTAGAATAACAGTGTGGATCCCAGCCTATAGAATAACAGCTGCATAGTGTGGATCCCAGCCTGTAGAATAACAGTGTGGATCCCAGCCTATAGAATAACAGCTGCATAGTGTGGATCCCAGCCTGTAGAATAACAGTGTGCATCCCAGCCTATAGAATAACAGCTGCATAGTGTGCATCCCAGGCTATAGAATAACAGCTGCATAGTGTGGATCCCAGCCTATAGAATAACAGCTGCATAGTGTGGATCCCAGCCTATAGAATAACAGCTGCACAGTGTGGATCCCAGACTATAGAATAACAGCTGCATAGTGTGGATCCCAGACTATAGAATAACAGCTGCATAGTGTGGATCCCAGCCTATAGAATAACAGCTGTATAGTGTGGATCCCAGCCTATAGAATAACAGCTGCATAGTGTGGATCCCAGCCTATAGAATAACAGCTGCATAGTGTGGATCCCAGCCTATGGAATAACAATTGCATAATGTGGATCCCAGCCTAGAGAATAACAGCTGCATAGTGTGGATCCCAGCCTATAGAATAACAGCTGTTTAGTTTAGATCCCAGCCTATAGAATAACAACTGCATAGTGTGGATTCCAGCCTATAGAATAACAGCTGCATAGTGTGGATCCCAGCCTATGGAATAACAGCTGCATCGTGTGGATCCCAGCCTATAGAATAACAGCTGCATAGTCTGGATCCCCGCCTATAGAATAACAGCTGCATAGTGTGGATCCCAGCCTGTAGAATAACAGTATGATTCCCAGCCTATAGAATAACAGCTGCATAGTGTGGATCCCAGCCTATAGAATAACGTCTGTATAGTGTGGATCCTAGCCTATAGAATAACAGCGGTATAGTGTGGATCCCAGCCTATGGAATAACAGTGTGGATCCAAGCCTATAGAATAACAGCTGCATAGTGTGGATCCCAGCCTATGGAATAACAGTGTGGATCCCAGCCTATAGAATAACAGCTGCATAGTGTGGATCCCAATCTATAGAATAACATTTGCATAGTGTAGATCCTAGCCTATAGAATAACAGTGTGGATCCCAGCCTATAGAATAACAGCTGCATAGTGTGGATCCCAGCCTATAGAATAACAGCTGCATAGTGTGGATCCCAGCCTATAGAATAACGGCTTTATAGTATGGATCCCAGCATATAGAATAACAGCTGCATAGTGTGGATCCCAGCCCGTAGAATAACAGTGTGGATCCCAGCCTATAGAATAACAGCTGCATAGTGTGGATCCCAGCCTATAGAATATCAGCTGCATAGTGTGAATCCCAGCCTATAGAATAACAGCTGTATAGTGTAGATCCCAGCCTATAGAATAACAGCTGCATAGTGTAGATCCCAGCCTATAGAATAACAGCTGCACAGTGTGGATCCCAGCCTACAGAATAACAGCTGAATAGTGTGGATCCCAGCCTATGGAATAACAGCTGCATCGTGTGGATCCGAGCCTATAGAATAACAGCTGCATAGTCTGGATCCCCGCCTATAGAATAACAGCTGCATAGTGTGGATCCCAGCCTGTAGAATAACAGTGTGATTCCCAGCCTATAGAATAACAGCTGCATAGTGTGGATCCCAGCCTACAAAATAACATCTGTATAGTGTGGATCCTAGCCTATAGAATAACAGCGGTATAGTGTGGATCCCAGCCTATGGAATAACAGTGTGGATCCAAGCCTATAGAACAACAGCTGCATAGTGTGGATCCCAGCCTATGGAACAACAGTGGATCCCAGCCTATAGAATAACAGCTGCATAGTGTGGATCCCAATCTATAGAATAACATTTGCATAGTGTAGATCCTAGCCTATAGAATAACAGTGTGGATCCCAGCCTATAGAATAACAGCTGCATAGTGTGGATCCCAGCCTATAGAATAACAGCTGCATAGTGTGGATCCCAGCCTATAGAATAACGGCTTTATAGTATGGATCCCAGCATATAGAATAACAGCTGCATAGTGTGGATCCCAGCCTGTAGAATAACAGTGTGGATCCCAGCCTATAGAATAACAGCTGCATAGTGTGGATCCCAGCCTATAAAATAACGGCTTTATAGTATGCATCCCAGCATATAGAATAACAGCTGCATACTGTGGATCCCAGCCTATAGAATAACAGCTGCATAGTGTGGATCCCAGCCTGTAGAATAACAGTGTGGATCCCAGCCTATACAATAACAGCTGCATAGTGTGGATCCCAGCCTACAGAATAACAGCTGCATAGTGTGGATCCCAGCCTATAGAATAACAGCTGTATAGTGTGTTGATACCAGCCTATAGAATAACAGCGGTATAGTGTGGATCCCAGCCTATGGAATAACAGTGTGGATCCCAGCCTATAGAATAACAGCTGCATATTGTGGATCCCAGCCTATGGAACAACAGTGGATCCCAGCCTATAGAATAACAGCTGCATAGTGTGGATCCCAATCTATAGAATAACATTTGCATAGTGTAGATCCTAGCCTATAGAAAAACAGTGTGGATCCCAGCCTATAGAATGACAGCTGCATAGTGTGGATCCCAGCCTATAGAATAACTGCTTTATAGTATGGATCCCAGCATAAAGAATAACAGCTGCATAGTGTGGATCCCAGCCTGTAGAATAACAGTGTGGATCCCTGCCTATAGAATAACAACTGCATTGTGTGGATCCCAGCCTATAGAATAACAGCTGCATAGTGTGGATCGCAGCCTATAGAATAACAGCTGCATAGTGTGGATCCCAGCCTGTAGAATAACAGTGTGGATCCCTGCCTATAGAATAACAACTGCATTGTGTGGATCCCAGCCTATAGAATAACAGCTGCATAGTGTGGATCGCAGCCTATAGAATAACATCTGCATAGTGTGGATCCCAGCCTACAGAATAACAGCTGCATGTTGTGGATCCCAGCCTATAGAATAACAGTGTGGATCCCAGCCTATGGAATAACATCTGCATAGTGTGGATCCCAGCCTACAGAATAACAGCTGCATAGTGTGGATACCAGCCTATAGAATAACAGCAGCATAGTGTGGTTCCCAGCCTATAGAATAACAGTATGGATCCCAGCCTATAGAATAACAGCTGCATAGTTTGGATCCCAGCCTATAGAATAACAGCTGCATAGTGTGGATCCCAGCCTATAGAATAACAGCTGCATACTGTGGATCCCAGCCTATAGAATAACAGCTGTATAGTGTGGATCCCAGCCTATAGAATAATAGTATGGATCCCAGCTTATAGAATAACAGCTGCATAGTGTGGATCCCAGCCTATAGAATAACAGCTGCATTGTGTGGATCCCAGCCTATAGAACAACAGCTGCATCGTGTGGATCCCAGCCTATAGAATGACAGCTGCATAGTGTGGATCCCAGCCTATAGAATAACAGTTGCATCGTGTGGATCCCAGCCTATAGAATGACAGCTGCATAGTGTGGATCCCAGCCTATAGAATAACAGCTGTATAGTGTGGATCCCAGCCTATAGATTAACAGTATGGATCCCAGCCTATAGAATAACAGCTGTATAGTGTGGATCCCAGCCTATAGAATAACAGCTGCATAGTGTGGATCCCAGCCTATAGAATAACAGCTGCATACTGTGGATCCCAGCCTATAGAATAACAGCTGTATAGTGTGGATCCCAGCCTATAGAATAATAGTATGGATCCCAGCTTATAGAATAACAGCTGCATAGTGTGGATCCCAGCCTATAGAATAACAGCTGCATTGTGTGGATCCCAGCCTATAAAACAACAGCTGCATCGTGTGGATCCCAGCCTATAGAATGACAGCTGCATCGTGTGGATCCCAGCCTATAGAATGACAGCTGCATAGTGTGGATCCCAGCCTATAGAATAACAGTTGCATCGTGTGGATCCCAGCCTATAGAATAACAGCTGTATAGTGTGGATCCCAGCCTATAGATTAACAGTATGGATCCCAGCCTATAGAATAACAGCTGTATAGTGTGGATCCCAGCCTATAGAATAACAGTTGCATCGTGTGGATCCCAGCCTATAGAATAACAGCTGCATAGTCTGGATCCCCGCCTATAGAATAACAGATGCATAGTGTGGGTCCCAGCCTATGGAATAACAGTGTGGATCCCAGCCTATAGAATAACAGCTGCATAGTGTGGATCCCAGCCTATAGAATAACAGCTGAAAGACCAGCTAGATCTACTGTCTCTATTATATTATGATAGACCAGCTAGATCTACTGTCTCTATTATATGATGACAAAGCAGCTTCATCTACTGTCTCTATGTCTCTATTATATTATGACACACCAGCTAGATCTACTGTCTCTATTATATTATGATAGACCAGCTAGATCTACTGTCTCTATTATATGATGACAAAGCAGCTTCATCTACTGTCTCTATGTCTCTATTATATTTTGACAGACCAGCTAGATCTACTGTCTCTATTATATTATGACAGACCAGCTAATCCTACTGTCTCTTTTGTATTATGACTGACCAGCTAGATCTACTGTCTCTATTATATTATGACTGACCAGCTAGATCTACGGTCTCTATTATATTATGACAGACCAGCTAGATCTACTGTCTCTTTTATATTATGACAGACCAGCTAGATCTACTGTACAATTGTATGATGAAAAACCAGCTAGATCTACTCTCTCTATAATATTATGACAAACCAGCTAGATCTACTGTCTCTATGTCTCTATTATATTATGACATACCAGCTAGATCTACTGTCTCTATTATATTATGACAGACCAGCTAGATCTACTGTCTCTATTGGATTATGAAAGACCAGCTAGATCTACAGTCTCTATTATATTATGACACACCAGCTAGATCTACTGTCTCTATTATATTATGACAGACCAGCGAGATCTACTGTGTCTGTGTCTCTATTGTATTATGACAGACCAGCTACATCTACTGTCTCTATTATATTATGACAGACCAGCTAGATCTACTGTCTCTATTATATTATGCCAAACCAGCTAGATCTACTGTCTCTATTATATTATGACAGACCAGCTAGATCTACTGTCTCTATTATATTATGCCAAACCAGCTAGATCTACTGTCTCTATTATATTATGACAGACCAGCTAGATCTACTGTCTCTATTAAATTATTACAGACCAGCTACATCTACTGTCTCTATTATATTATGACAGACCAGCTAGATCTACTGTCTCTATTATATTATGCCAAACCAGCTAGATCTACTGTCTCTATTAAATTATGACAGACAAGCTAGATCTAGTGGTGTGGGGGCTGTGCTTTGGCAAAGTGGGTTGGGTTATATCCTTCCTGTTTGGCCCTGTCCGGGGGTGTCCTCGGATGGGGCCACAGTGTCTCCTGACCCCTCTTGTCTCAGCCTCCAGTATTTATGCTGCAGTAGTTTATGTGTCGGGGGGCTAGGGTCAGTTTGTTATATCTGGAGTACTTCTCCTGTCCTATTCGGTGTCCTGTGTGAATCTAAGTGTGCGTTCTCTAATTCTCTCCTTCTCTCTTTCTCTCTCTCAGGGGACCTGAGCCCTAGGACCATGCCCCAGGACTACCTGACATGATGACTCCTTGCTGTCAACAGTCCACCTGGCCGTGCTGCTGCTCCAGTTTCTTTCAACTGTTCTGCCTTATTATTATTCGACCATGCTGGTCATTTATGAACATTTGAACATCTTGGCCATGTTCTGTTATAATCTCCACCCGGCACAGGCAGAAGAGGACTGGCCATCCCACATATGCTCTCTCTAATTCTCTCTTTCTTTCTCTCTCTCGGAGGACCTGAGCCCTAGGACCATGCCCCAGGAATACCTGACATGATGACTCCTTGCTGTCCCCAGTCCACCCGACTGTGCTGCTGCTCCAGTTTCAACTGTTCTGCCTTATTATTATTCGACCATGCTGGTCATTTATGAACATTTGAACATCTTGACCATGTTCTGTTATAATCTCCACCCGGCACAGCCAGAAGAGGACTGGCCACCCCACATAGCCTGGATCCTCTCTAGGTTTCTTCCTAGGTTTTGGCCTTTCTAGGGAGTTTTTCCTAGCCACCGTGCTTCTACACCTGCATTGCTTGCTGTTTGGGGTTTTAGGCTGGGTTTCTGTACAGCACTTTGAGATATCAGCTGATGTACGAAGGGCTATATAAATACATTTGATTTGATTAGATTTGATTTTGATCTACTGTCTCTATAATATTATGAAAGACCAGCTAGATCTACTGTCTCTATTATATTATGACACACCAGCTAGATCTACTGTCTCTATTATATTATGATAGACCAGCTAGATCTACTCTCTCTATTATATGATGACAAAGCAGCTTCATCTACTGTCTCTATGTCTCTATTATATTTTGACAGACCAGCTAGATCTACTGTCTCTATTATATTATGACAGACCAGCTAATCCTACTGTCTCTATTATATTATGACAGACCATCTAGATCTACTGTCTCTTTTATATTATGACAGACCAGCTAGATCTACTGTACAATTGTATGATGAAAAACCAGCTAGATCTACTCTCTCTATAATATTATGACAAACCAGCTAGATCTACTGTCTCTATGTCTCTATTATATTATGACATACCAGCTAGATCTACTGTCTCTATTATATTATGACAGACCAGCTAGATATACTGTCTCTATTGGATTATGAAAGACCAGCTAGATCTACAGTCTCTATTATATTATGACACACCAGCTAGATCTACTGTCTCTATTATATTATGACAGACCAGCTAGATCTACTGTATCTGTGCCTCTATTGTATTATGACAGACCAGCTAGATCTACTGTCTCTATTATATTATGACAGACCAGCTAGATCTGTCTCTATTAAATTATTACAGACCAGCTACATCTACTGTCTCTATTATATTATGACAGACCAGCTAGATCTACTGTCTCTATTATATTATGCCAAACCAGCTAGATCTACTGTCTCTGTCTCTATTATAATATGACAGACCAGCTAGATTTGCTGTCTCTATTATATTATGACAGACCAGTTAGTTCTACTGTCTCTATTGAATTATGACAGACAAGCTAGATCTACTGTCTCTATAGTATTATGAAAGACTAGCTAGATCTACTGTCTCTATTATATTATGACACACCAGCTAGATCTACTGTCTCTATTAAATTATGACAGACCAGCTAATCCTACTGTCTCTTTTGTATTATGACAGACCAGCATTATCTACTGTCTCTATTATATTATGACAGACCAGCTAGATCTACTGTCTCTTTAAATTATTACAGACCAGCTACATCTACTGTCTCTATTATATTATGACAGACCAGCTAGATCTACTGTCTCTATTATATTATGCCAAACCAGCTAGATCTACTGTCGCTATGTATCTATTATAATATGACAGACTAGCTAAATCTACTGTCTCTTTTATATTATGACAGACCAGCTAGATCTACTGTCTCTATTATATTATGACAGACCAGCTAATCCTACTGTCTCTTTTGTATTATGACAGACCAGCTTTATCTACTGTCTCTATTATATTATGACAGACCAGCTACATCTACTGTCTCTATCATATTATGACAGACCAGCTAGATCTACTGTCTCTATTATATTATGCCAAACCAGCTAGATCTACTGTCTCTATTAAATTATGACAGACAAGCTAGATCTAGTGGTGTGGGGGCTGTGCTTTGGCAAAGTGGGTTGGGTTATATCCTTCCTGTTTGGCCCTGTCCGGGGGTGTCCTCGGATGGGGCCACAGTGTCTCCTGACCCCTCCTGTCTCAGCCTCCAGTATTTATGCTGCAGTTGTTTATGTGTCGGGGGGCTAGGGTCAGTTTGTTATATCTGGAGTACTTCTCCTGTCCTATTCGGTGTCCTGTGTGAATCTAAGTGTGCGTTCTCTAATTCTCTCCTTCTCTCTTTCTCTCTCTCAGGGGACCTGAGCCCTAGGACCATGCCCCAGGACTACCTGACATGATGACTCCTTGCTGTCAACAGTCCACCTGGCCGTGCTGCTGCTCCAGTTTCTTTCAACTGTTCTGCCTTATTATTATTCGACCATGCTGGTCATTTATGAACATTTGAACATCTTGGCCATGTTCTGTTATAATCTCCACCCGGCACAGGCAGAAGAGGACTGGCCATCCCACATATGCTCTCTCTAATTCTCTCTTTCTTTCTCTCTCTCGGAGGACCTGAGCCCTAGGACCATGCCCCAGGAATACCTGACATGATGACTCCTTGCTGTCCTCAGTCCACCTGACTGTGCTGCTGCTCCAGTTTCAACTGTTCTGCCTTATTATTATTCGACCATGCTGGTCATTTATGAACATTTGAACATCTTGACCATGTTCTGTTATAATCTCCACCCGGCACAGCCAGAAGAGGACTGGCCACCCCACATAGCCTGGTTCCTCTCTAGGTTTCTTCCTAGGTTTTGGCCTTTATAGGGAGTTTTTCCTAGCCACCGTGCTTCTACACCTGCATTGCTTGCTGTTTGGGGTTTTAGGCTGGGTTTCTGTACAGCACTTTGAGATATCAGCTGATGTACGAAGGGCTATATAAATAAATTTGATTTGATTAGATTTGATTTTGATCTACTGTCTCTATAATATTATGAAAGACCAGCTAGATCTACTGTCTCTATTATATTATGACACACCAGCTAGATCTACTGTCTCTATTATATTATGATAGACCAGCTAGATCTACTCTCTCTATTATATGATGACAAAGCAGCTTCATCTACTGTCTCTATGTCTCTATTATATTTTGACAGACCAGCTAGATCTACTGTCTCTATTATATTATGACAGACCAGCTAATCCTACTGTCTCTTTTGTATTATGACTGACCAGCTAGATCTACTGTCTCTATTATATTATGACAGACCAGCTAGATCTACGGTCTCTATTATATTATGACAGACCAGCTAGATCTACTGTCTCTTATATTATGACAGACCAGCTAGATCTACTGTACAATTGTATGATGAAAAACCAGCTAGATCTACTCTCTCTATAATATTATGACAAACCAGCTAGATCTACTGTCTCTATGTCTCTATTATATTATGACATACCAGCTAGATCTACTGTCTCTATTATATTATGACAGACCAGCTAGATCTACTGTCTCTATTGGATTATGAAAGACCAGCTAGATCTACAGTCTCTATTGTATTATGACACACCAGCTAGATCTACTGTCTCTATTATATTATGACAGACCAGCTAGATCTACTGTCTCTATTATATTATGCCAAACCAGCTAGATCTACTGTCTCTATAATATTATGACAAACCAGCTAGATCTACTGTCTCTATGTCTCTATTATATTATGACATACCAGCTAGATCTACTGTCTCTATTATATTATGACAGACCAGCTAGATCTACTTTCTCTATTGGATTATGAAAGACCAGCTAGATCTACAGTCTCTATTATATTATGACACACCAGCTAGATCTACTGTCTCTATTATATTATGACAGACCAGCTAGATCTACTGTCTCTATTATATTATGCCAAACCAGCTAGATCTACTGTCTCTATGTATCTATTATAATATGACAGACCAGCTAGATTTGCTGTCTCTATTATATTATGACAGACCAGTTAGATCTTCTGTCTCTATTAAATTATGACAGACAAGCTAGATCTAGTGGTGTGGGGGCTGTGCTTTGGCAAAGTGGGTTGGGTTATATCCTTCCTGTTTGGCCCTGTCCGGGGGTGTCCTCGGATGGGGCCACAGTGTCTCCTGACCCCTCCTGTCTCAGCCTCCAGTATTTATGCTGCAGTAGTTTATGTGTCGGGGGGCTAGGGTCAGTTTGTTATATCTGGAGTACTTCTCCTGTCCTATTCGGTGTCCTGTGTGAATCTAAGTGTGCGTTCTCTAATTCTCTCCTTCTCTCTTTCTCTCTCTCAGGGGACCTGAGCCCTAGGACCATGCCCCAGGACTACCTGACATGATGACTCCTTGCTGTCAACAGTCCACCTGGCCGTGCTGCTGCTCCAGTTTCTTTCAACTGTTCTGCCTTATTATTATTCGACCATGCTGGTCATTTATGAACATTTGAACATCTTGACCATGTTCTGTTATAATCTCCACCCGGCACAGCCAGAAGAGGACTGGCCATCCCACATAGCCTGGTTCCTCTCTAGGTTTCTTCCTAGGTTTTGGCCTTTCTAGGGAGTTTTTCCTAGCCACCGTGCTTCTACACCTGCATTGCTTGCTGTTTGGGGTTTTAGGCTGGGTTTCTGTACAGCACATTGAGATATCAGCTGATGTACGAAGGGCTATATAAATACATTTGATTTGATTAGATTTAGACCAGCTAATCCTACTGTCTCTATTGTATTAGGACAGACCAGCTTGATCCACTGTCTCTGTTATATTATGACAGACAAGCTAGAGCTACTGTCTCTATTAAATTATGACAGACTAGCTAAATCTACTGTCTCTATTATATTATGACAGACCAGCTAGAACTACTGTACTATTGTATGATGAAAGACCAGCTAGATCTACTGTCTCTATTATATTATGACAAACCAGCTAGATCTACTGTCTTAATGTCTCTATTATATTATGACAGACCAGCTAGATCTACTGTCTCTATTATATTATGACAGACCAGCTAGAACTACTGTACTATTGTATGATGAAAGACCAGCTAGATCGACTGTCTCTATTATATTATGACAAACCAACGAGATCTACTGTCTCTATTATATTATGACAGACCAGCTAGAGCTATAGTCTCTATCAAATTATGACAGACTAGCTAAATCTACTGTCTCTATTATATTAAGACAGACCAGCTAGATCTACTGTCTCTAATATATTAAGACAGACCAGCTAGACCAACTTCCGGCGTTTCCTAGGAAACTATGCAGTTTTTTGTTTTTTTACGTGTTATTTCTTACATTAGTACCCCAGGTCATCTTAGGTTTCATTACATACAGTCGAGAAGAACTACTGAATATAAGATCAGCATCAACTCACCATCAGTACCACCAAGAATATGTTTTTCGCGACGCGGATCTTGTGTTCTGCCTTACAAACAGGACAACTGAGTGGATTCCATGCAGCGACCCAAAATAAAAACAACTCCGAAAAAGAGGGAAACGAGACGGTCTTCTGGTCAGACTCCGGAGACGGGCACACCGTGCACCACTCCCTAGCATTCTTCTTGCCAATGTCCAGTCTCTTGACAACAAGGTTGATGAAATCCGAGCAAGGGTAGCATTCCAGAGGGACATCAGAGACTGTAACGTTCTTTGCTTCACGGAAACGTGGCTCACTGGAGAGACTCTATCCGAAGCGGTGCAGCCAACGGGTTTCTCCACACATCGCGCAGACAGAAACAAACATCTTTCTGGTAAGAAGAGGGGCGGGGGCGTATGCCTTATGACTAACGTGACATGGTGTGATGAAAGAAACATACAGGAACTCAAATCCTTCTGTTCACCTGATTTAGAATTCCTCACAATCAAATGTAGACCGCATTATCTACCAAGAGAATTCTCTTCGATTATAATCACAGCCGTATATATCCTCCCCAAGCAGACACATCGATGGCTCTGAACAAACTTTATTTAACTCTTTTCAAACTGGAAACCATTCATCCGGAGGCTGCATTCATTGTAGCTGGGGATTTTAACAAGGCTAATCTGAAAACAAGACTCCCTAAATTTTATCAGCATATCGATTGCGCAACCAGGGGTGGAAAGACCTTGGATCATTGTTACTCTAACTTCCGCGACGCATATAAGGCCCTGCCCCGCCCCCCTTTCGGAAAAGATGACCACGACTCCATTTTGTTGATCCCTGCCTACAGACAGAAACTAAAACAAGAGGCTCCCACGCTGAGGTCTGTCCAACGCTGGTCCGACCATGCTGACTCCACACTCCAAGACTGCTTCCACCACGTGGACTGGGACATGTTTCGTATTGCGTCAGACAACAACATTGACGAATACGCTGATTCGGTGTGTGAGTTCATTAGAACGTGCGTTGAAGATGTCGTTCCCATAGCAACGATTAAAACATTCCCTAACCAGAAACCGTGGATTGATGGCAGCATTCGCGTGAAACTGAAAACGCGAACCACTGCTTTTAGTCAGGGCAAGGTGTCTGGTAACATGACCGAATACAAACAATGCAGCTATTCCCTCCGCAAGGCTATCAAACAAGCTAAGCGTCAGTACAGAGACAAAGTAGAATCTCAATTCAACGGCTCAGACACAAGAGGCATGTGGCAGGGTCTACAGTCAATCACGGACTACAGGAAGAAATCCAGCCCAGTCACGGACCAGGATGTCCTGCTCCCAGGCAGACTAAATAACTTTTTTGCCCGCTTTGAGGACAATACAGTGCCACTGACACGGCCTGCAACGAAAACATGCGGTCTCTCCTTCACTGCAGCCGAGGTGAGTAAGACATTTAAACGTGTTAACCCTCGCAAGGCTGCAGGCCCAGACGGCATCCCCAGCCGCGCCCTCAGAGCATGCGCAGACCAGCTGGCCGGTGTGTTTACGGACATATTCAATCAATCCCTATACCAGTCTGCTGTTCCCACATGCTTCAAGAGGGCCACCATTGTTCCTGTTCCCAAGAAAGCTAAGGTAACTGAGCTAAACGACTACCGCCCCGTAGCACTCACTTCCGTCATCATGAAGTGCTTTGAGAGACTAGTCAAGGACCATATCACCTCCACCCTACCTGACACCCTAGACCCACTCCAATTTGCTTACCGCCCAAATAGGTCCACAGACGATGCAATCTCAACCACACTGCACACCGCCCTAACCCATCTGGGCAAGAGGAATACCTATGTGAGAATGCTGTTCATTGATTACAGCTCGGCATTCAACACCATAGTACCCTCCAAGCTCGTCATCAAGCTCGAGACCCTGGGTCTCGACCCCGCCCTGTGCAACTGGGTACTGGACTTCCTGACGGGCCGCCCCCAGGTGGTGAGGGTAGGCAACAACATCTCCTCCCCGCTGATCCTCAACACTGGGGCCCCACAAGGGTGCGTTCTGAGCCCTCTCCTGTACTCCCTGTTCACCCACGACTGCGTGGCCACGCACGCCTCCAACTCAATCATCAAGTTTGCGGACGACACAACAGTGGTAGGCTTGATTACCAACAACGACGAGACGGCCTACAGGGAGGAGGTGAGGGCCCTCGGAGTGTGGTGTCAGGAAAATAACCTCACACTCAACGTCAACAAAACTAAGGAGATGATTGTGGACTTCAGGAAACAGCAGAGGGAACACCCCCCTATCCACATCGATGGAACAGTAGTGGAGAGGGTAGCAAGTTTTAAGTTCCTCGGCATACACATCACAGACAAACTGAATTGGTCCACTCACACAGACAGCATTGTGAAGAAGGCGCAGCAGCGCCTCTTCAACCTCAGGAGGCTGAAGAAATTCGGCTTGTCACCAAAAGCACTCACAAACTTCTACAGATGCACAATCGAGAGCATCCTGGCGGGCTGTATCACCGCCTGGTACGGCAACTGCTCCGCCCTCAACCGTAAGGCTCTCCAGAGGGTGGTGAGGTCTGCACAACGCATCACCGGGGGCAAACTACCTGCCCTCCAGGACACCTACACCACCCGATGTCACAGGAAGGCCATAAAGATCATCAAGGACATCAACCACCCGAGCCACTGCCTGTTCACCCCGCTATCATCCAGAAGGCGAGGTCAGTACAGGTGCATCAAAGCTGGGACCGAGAGACTGAAAAACAGCTTCTATCTCAAGGCCATCAGACTGTTAAACATCCACCACTAACATTGAGTGGCTGCTGCCAACACACTGACACTGACTCAACTCCAGCCACTTTAATAATGGGAATTGATGGGAAATGATGTAAATATATCACTAGCAACTTTAAACAATGCTACCTTATATAATGTTACTTACCCTACATTATTCATCTCATATGCATACGTATATACTGTACTCTATATAATCGACTGTATCCTTATGTAATACATGTATCACTAGCCACTTTAACTATGCCACTTTGTTTACATACTCATCTCATTTGTACATACTGTACTCGATACCATCTACTGTATCTTGCCTATGCTGCTCTGTACCATCACTCATTCATATATCCTTATGTACATATTCTTTATCCCCTTACACTGTGTACAAGACAGTAGTTTTGAAATTGTTAGTTAGATTACTTGTTGGTTATTACTGCATTGTCGGAACTAGAAGCACAAGCATTTCGCTACACTCGCATTAACATCTGCTAACCATGTGTATGTGACAAATAAAATTTGATTTAGATCTACTGTCTCTATTATATTATGACAGACCAGCTAGATCTACTATCTCTATTATATTATGACAGACCAGCTAATCCTACTGTCTCTTTTGTATTATGACAGACCAGCTTTATCTACTGTCTCTATTATATTATGACAGACCAGCTAGATCTACTGTCTCTATTAAATTATTACAGACCAGCTACATCTACTGTCTCTATTATATTATGACAGACCAGCTAGATCTACTGTCTCTATTATATTATGCCAAACCAGCTAGATCTACTGTCTCTATGTCTCTATTATAATATGACAGACCAGTTAGTTCTACTGTCTCTATTGAATTATGACAGACAAGCTAGATCTACTGTCTCTATAGTATTATGAAAGACTAGCTAGATCTACTGTCTCTATTATATTATGACACACCAGCTAGATCTACTGTCTCTGTTATATTATGACAGACCAGCTAGATCTACTGTCTCTATTATATTATGATAGACCAGCTAGATCTACTGTCTCTATTATATTATGAGAGACCAGCTAGATCTACTGTCTCTTTTGTATTATGACTGACCAGCTAGATCTACTGTCTCTATTATATTATGACAGACCAGCTAGATCTACTCTCTCTTTTATATTATGACAGACCAGCTAGATCTACTGTCTCTTTTATATTATGACAGACCAGCTAGATCTACTGTACAATTGTATGATGAAAGACCAGCTAGATCGACTGTCTCTATTATATTATGACAAACCAACGAGATCTACTGTCTCTATTATATTATGACAGACCAGCTAGAGCTATAGTCTATCAAATTATGACAGACTAGCTAAATCTACTGTCTCTATTATATTATGACAGACCAGCTAGATTTACTGAACTATTGTATGATGAAAATCCAGCTAGATCTACTGTCTCTATGTCTCTTTTATATTATAACAGCCCAGCTAGATCTGTCTCTATTATATTATGACAGACCAGCTAATCCTACTGTCTCTTTTGTATTATGACAGACCAGCATTATCTAATGTCTCTATTGTATTATTACAGACCAGCTACATCTACTGTCTCTATTATATTATGCCAAACCAGCTAGATCTACTGTTTCTATGTCTCTATTATAATATGACAGATCAGCTAGATTTGCTGTCTCTATTATATTATGACAGACCAGCTAGATCTACTGTCTCAATTATATTTTGACAAACCAACGAGATCTACTGTCTCTATTTTATTACGACAGACCAGCTAGAGCTACAGTCTCTATCAAATTATGACAGACTAGCTAAATCTACTGTCTCTATTATATTATGACAGACCAGCTAGATCTACTGTACTATTGTATGATGAAAATCCAGCTAGATCTACTCTCTCTATAATATTATGACAAACCAGCTAATCCTACTGTCTCTTTTGTATTATGAAAGACCAGCTAGATCTACTGTCTCTATTATATTATGACACACCAGCTAGATCTACTGTCTCTGTTATATTATGATAGACCAGCTAGATCTACTGTCTCTATTATATTATGAGAGACCAGCTAGATCTACTGTCTCTATTATATGATGACAAAGCAGCTTCATCTACTGTCTCTATGTCTCTATTATATTTTGACAGACCAGCTAGATCTACTGTCTCTATTATATTATGACAGACCAGCTAATCCTACTGTCTCTTTTGTATTCTGACAGACCAGCTTTATCTACTGTCTCTATCATATTATGACACACCAGCTAGATCTACTGTCTCTGTTATATTATGACAGACCAGCTAATCCTACTGTCTCTTTTGTGTTATGACTGACCAGCTAGATCTACTGTCTCTATTATATTATGACTGACCAGTTAGATCTACTGTCTCTATTATATTATGACAGACCAGCTAGATCTACTGTCTCTTTTATATTATGACAGACCAGCTAGATCTACTGTACAATTGTATGATGAAAGACCAGCTAGATCTACTGTCTCTATATTACGACAAACCAGCTAGATCTACTGTCTCTATTATATTATGACAGACCAGCTAGATCTACTGTCTCTATTATATTATGACAGACCAGCTAGATCTACTGTCTTTATTTAATTATGACAGACCAGCTAATCCTACTGTCTCTTTTGTATTATGACAGACCAGCATTATCTAATGTCTCTATTATATTATGACAGACCAGCTAGATCTACTGTCTCTATTATATTATGCCAAACCAGCTAGATCTACTGTCTCTATTATATTATGCCAAACCAGCTAGATCTACTGTCTCTATGTCTCTATTATAATATGACAGATGAGCTTTTTCGATTTGCTGTGTGTTTTGTTGCCAACCTGTTTTGCTACCTGACAAATTTACGGTTTTTACTTTTTAATTACCGTTTATATTTTTGTTTTTTCCTCAACTTGTTCACTCCGGACGCTTTATCTGGACACGATTCGTCAGGACCTCCAACAGCCGAAGCTAAGTAGTAACATTAACATGATGCCTTCTAATTGCAGTCGCTGTACTCGCCTTACGGCGAGGATAGCTGTGCTACAAGCCCAGCTTCAGACGCAATCGCTAGGCAAGGGTAATTTCAGTGTAGGAAAGGATGAAACCGCGTCTGTGCCACCAGTAAGTACAGATAGTAGTATAAATCCCCTGGCACAGTCCCCGCAGCCGGACAACTTTCTCACGGTTTCTGGAAGGAAATGCTGTAGGAACGCTCAACCGGTGTCGCTCATTCAGCCGACAGAAACTTTCAACCGGTTTTCCCCATTAAGCAGCGGGTCGGAGTCAGAGGCCGAGTCCTCTCAGGTCTCTACTCCTCCCGTTACGGGGTCTGAGACGCCGAAGCTTCCCACCATTAGCTCTGACAAACTGAAAACTCTAGTCATTGGCGACTCCATTACCCGCAGTATTAGACTTAAAACGAATCATCCAGCGATCATACACTGTTTACCGGGGGGCAGGGCTACCGACGTTAAGGCTAATCTGAAGATGGTGCTGGCTAAAGCTAAAACTGGCGAGTGTAGAGAGTATAGAGATATTGTTATCCACGTTGGCACCAACGATGTTAGGATGAAACAGTCAGAGATCACCAAGCGCAACATAGCTTCTGCGTGTAAATCAGCTAGAAAGATGTTTCGGCATCGAGTAATTGTCTCTGGCCCCCTCCCAGTTAGGGGGAGTGATGAGCTCTACAGCAGAGTCTCACAACTCAATCGCTGGTTGAAAACTGTTTTCTGCCCCTCCCAAAAGATAGAATTTGTAGATAATTGGCCCTCTTTCTGGGACTCACCCAAAAACAGGACCAAGTCTGACCTGCTGAGGAGTGACGGACTCCATCCTAGCTGGAGGGGTGCTCTCATTTTATCTACCAACATAGACAGGGCTCTAACTCCTCTAGCTCCACAATGAAATAGGGTGCAGGCCTGGCAGCAGGCTGTTAGCCAGCCTGCCAGCATAGTGGAGTCTGCCACTAGCACAGTCAGTGTAGTCAGCTCAGCTATCACCATTGAGACCGTGTCTGTGCCTCGACCTAGGTTGGGCAAAACTAAACATGGCGGTGTTCGCCTTAGCAATCTCACTAGGATAAAGACCACCTCCATTCCTGTCATTATTGAAAGAGATCATGATACCTCACATCTCAAAATAGGGCTACTTAATGTTAGATCCCTTACTTCAAAGGCAATTATAGTCAATGAACTAATCACTGGTCATAATCTTGATGTGATTGGCCTGACTGAAACATGGCTTAAGCCTGATGAATTTACTGTGTTAAATGAGGCCTCACCTCCTGGCTACACTAGTGACCATATCCCCCGTGCATCCCGCAAAGGCGGAGGTGTTGCTAACATTTACGATAGCAAATTTCAATTTACAAAAAAAAAAATGACGTTTTCATCTTTTGAGCTTCTAGTCATGAAATCTATGCAGCCTACTCAATCACTTTTTATAGTTACTGTTTACAGGCCTCCTGGGCCATATACAGCGTTCCTCACTGAGTTCCCTGAATTCCTATCGGACCTTGTAGTCATAGCAGATAATATTCTAATCTTTGGTGACTTTAATATTCACATGGAAAAGTCCACAGACCCACTCCAAAAGGCTTTCGGAGCCATCATCGACTCAGTGGGTTTTGTCCAACATGTCTCTGGACCCACTCACTGTCACAGTCATACGCTGGACCTAGTTTTGTCCCATGGAATAAATGTTGTGGATCTTAATGTTTTTCCTCATAATCCTGGACTATCGGACCACCATTTTATTACGTTTGCAATTGCAACAAATAATCTGCTCAGACCCCAACCAAGGATCATCAAAAGTCGTGCTATAAATTCACAGACAACACAAAGATTCCTTCCAGATTCCCTCTGTCTACCCAAGGATGCCAGAGGACAAAAATCAGTTAACCACCTAACTGAGGAACTCAATTTAACCTTGTGCAATACCCTAGATGCAGTTGCACCCCTAAAAACTAAAAACATTTCTCATAAGAAACTAGCTCCCTGGTACACAGAAAATACCCGAGCTCTGAAGCAAGCTTCCAGAAAATTGGAACGGAAATGGCGCCACACCAAACTGGAAGTCTTCCGACTAGCTTGGAAAGACAGTACTGTGCAGTACCGAAGAGCCCTTACTGCTGCTCGATCATCCTATTTTTCTAACTTAATTGAGGAAAATAAGAACAATCCGAAATTTCTTTTTGATACTGTCGCAAAGCTAACTAAAAAGCAGCATTCCCCAAGAGAGGATGACTTTCACTTTAGCAGTGATAAATTCATGAACTTCTTTGAGGAAAAGATTATGATTATTAGAAAGCAAATTATGGACTCCTCCTTAAATCTGCGTATTCCTTCAAAGCTCAGTTGTCCTGAGTCTGCACAACTCTGCCAGGACCTAGGATCAAGAGAGACGCTCAAGTGTTTCAGTACTATATCTCTTGACACAATGATGAAAATAATCATGGCCTCTAAACCTTCAAGCTGCATACTGGACCCTATTCCAACTAAACGACTGAAAGAGCTGCTTCCTGTGCTTGGCCCTCCTATGTTGAACATAATAAACGGCTCTCTATCCACCGGATGTGTACCAAACTCACTAAAAGTGGCAGTAATAAAGCCTCTCTTGAAAAAGCCAAACCTTGACCAAGAAAATATAAAAAACTATCGGCCTATATCGAATCTTCCATTCCTCTCAAAAATTTTAGAAAAGGCTGTTGCGCAACAGCTCACTGCCTTCCTGAAGACAATGTATACGAAATGCTTCAGTCTGGTTTTAGACCCCATCATAGCACTGAGACGGCACTTGTGAAGGTGGTAAATGACATTTTAATGGCATCGGACCGAGGCTCTACATCTGTCCTCGTGCTCCTAGACCTTAGTGCTGCTTTTGATACCATCGATCACCACATTCTGTGTTTCAGACATAAGGAAGTGGATGGCTGCAAACTTTCTACTTTTAAACTCGGACAAAACAGAGATGCTTGTTCTAGGTCCCAAGAAACAAAGAGATCTTCTGTTGAATCTGACAATTAATCTTAATAGTTGTACAGTCGTCTCAAATAAAACTGTGAAGGACCTCGGCGTTACTCTGGACCCTGATCTCTCTTTTGAAGAACATATCAAGACCATTTCAAGGACAGCTTTTTTCCATCTACGTAATGTTGCAAAAATCAGAAACTTTCGGTCCAAAAATGATGCAGAAAAATGAATCCATGCTTTTGTCACTTCTAGGTTAGACTATTGCAATGCTCTACTTTCCGGCTACCCGGATAAAGCACTAAATAAACTTCAGTTAGTGCTAAATACGGCTGCTAGAATCCTGACTAGAACCAAAAAAATTTGATCATATTACTCCAGTGCTAGCCTCTCTAAACTGGCTTCCTGTCAAAGCAAGGGCTGATTTCAAGGTTTTACTGCTAACCTACAAAGCATTACATGGGCTTGCTCCTACCTATCTCTCTGATTTGGTCCTGCCGTACATACCTACACGTACGCTACGGTCACAAGACGCAGGCCTCCTAATTGTCCCTAGAATTTCTAAGCAAACAGCTGGAGGCAGGGCTTTCTCCTATAGAGCTCCATTTTTATGGAACGGTCTGCCTACCCATGTCAGAGACGCAAACTCGGTCTCAACCTTTAAGTCTTTATTGAAGACTCATCTCTTCAGTGGGTCATATGATTGAGTGTAGTCTGGCCCAGGAGTGGGAGGGTGAACGGAAAGGCTCTGGAGCAACGAACCGCCCTTGCTGTCTCTGCCTGGCCGGTTCCCCTCTTGCCACTGGGATTCTCTGCCTCTAACCCTATTACAGGGGCTGAGTCACTGGCTTACTGGGGCTCTCATGCCATCCCTGGAGGGGGTGCGTCACCTGAGTGGGTTGATTCACTGATGTGGTCTTCCTGTCTGGGTTGGCGCCCACCCCCCTGGGTTGTGCCGTGGCGGAGGTCTTTGTGGGCTATACTCAGCCTTGTCTCAGGATGGTAAGTTGGTGGTTGAAGATATCCCTCTAGTGGTGTGGGGGCTGTGCTTTGGCAAAGTGGGTGGGGTTATATTCTGCCTGTTTGGCTCTGTCCGTATCGTCGGACGGGGTCACAGTGTCTCCCGACCCCTCCTGTCTCAGCCTCCAATATTTATGCTGCAGTAGTTTGTGTCTCGGGGGGCCAGGGTTAGTCTGCTATACAGTGCCTTGCGAAAGTATTCGGCCCCCTTGAACTTTGCGACCTTTTGCCACATTTCAGGCTTCAAACATAAAGATATAAAACTGTATTTTTTTGTGAAGAATCAACAACAAGTGGGACACAATCATGAAGTGGAACGACATTTATTGGATATTTCAAACTTTTTTAACAAATCAAAAACTGAAAAATTGGGCGTGCAAAATTATTCAGCCCCTTTACTTTCAGTGCAGCAAACTCTCTCCAGAAGTTCAGTGAGGATCTCTGAATGATCCAATGTTGACCTAAATGACTAATGATGAAAAATACAATCCACCTGTGTGTAATCAAGTCTCCGTATAAATGCACCTGCACTGTGATAGTCTCAGAGGTCCGTTAAAAGTGCAGAGAGCATCATGAAGAACAAGGAACACACCAGGCAGGTCCGAGATACTGTTGTGAAGAAGTTTAAAGCCGGATTTGGATACAAAAAGATTTCCCAAGCTTTAAACATCCCAAGGAGCACTGTGCAAGCGATAATATTGAAATGGAAGGAGTATGAGACCACTGCAAATCTACCAAGACCTGGCCGTCCCTCTAAACTTTCAGCTCATACAAGGATAAGACTGATCAGAGATGCAGCCATGAGGCCCATGATCACTCTGGATGAACTGCAGAGATCTACAGCTGAGGTGGGAGACTCTGTCCATAGGACAACAATCAGTCGTATATTGCACAAATCTGGCCTTTATGGAAGAGTGGCAAGAAGAAAGCCATTTCTTAAAGATATCCATAAAAAGTGTAGTTTAAAGTTTGCCACAAGCCACCTGGGAGACACACCAAACATGTGGAAGAAGGTGCTCTGGTCAGATGAAACCAAAATTGAACTTTTTGGCAACAATGCAAAACTTTATGTTTGGCGTATAAGCAACACAGCTCATCACTCTGAACACACCATCCCCACTGTCAAACATGGTGGTGGCAGCATCATGGTTTGGGCCTGCTTTTCTTCAGCAGGGACAGGGAAGATGGTTAAAATTGATGGGAAGATGGATGGAGCCAAATACAGGACCATTCTGGAAGAAAACCTGATGGAGTCTGCAAAAGACCTGAGACTGGGACGGAGATTTGTCTTCCAACAAGACAATGATCCAAAACATAAAGCAAAATCTACAATGGAATGGTTCAAAAATAAACATATCCAGGTGTTAGAATGGCCAAGTCAAAGTCCAAACCTGAATCCAATCGAGAATCTGTGGAAAGAACTGAAAACTGCTGTTCACAAATGCTCTCCATCCAACCTCACTGAGCTCGAGCTGTTTTGCAAGGAGGAATGGGAAAAAATTTCAGTCTCTCGATGTGCAAAACTGATAGAGACATACCCCAAGCGACTTACAGCTGTAATCGCAGCAAAAGGTGGCGCTACAAAGTATTAACTTAAGGGGGCTGAATAATTTTGCACGCCCAATTTTTCAGTTTTTGATTTGTTAAAAAAGTTTGAAATATCCAATAAATGTCGTTCCACTTCATGATTGTGTCCCACTTGTTGTTGATTCTTCACAAAAAAAATACAGTTTTATATCTTTATGTTTGAAGCCTGAAATGTGGCAAAAGGTCGCAAAGTTCAAGGGGGCCGGATACTTTCGCAAGGCACTGTATCTGGAGTATTTCTCCTGTCTTATCCGGTTTCCTGTGTGAATTTAAGTATGCTCTCTCTAATTCACTCTCTCTCTCTCTCGGATGACCTGAGCCTTAGGACCATGCCTCAGGACTACCTAGCCTGATGACTCCTTGCTGTCCCCAGTCCACCTGGCCGTGCTGCTGCTCCAGTTTCAACTGTTCTGCCTGCGGCTATGGAACCCGAACCAGTTCACCGGATGTGCTACCTGTCCCAGACCTGCTGTTTTCAACTCTCTGGAGACAGCAGATACTCAATGATCGGCTATGAAAAGCCACCTGACATTTACTCCTGAGGTGCTGACTTGCTGCACCCTCAACAACCACTGTGATTATTAGTATTTGACCCTGCTGGTCATCTATGAACATTTTGGCCATGTTCTGTTATAATCTCCACCCGTCACAGCCAGAAAAGGACTGGCCACCCCTCATAGCCTCTCCCCTCATAATTCCTCTCTAGGATTCTTCATAGGTTCTGGCCTTTCTAGGTAGTTTTTCCTAGCTACCGTGCTTCTACACCTGCATTGCCTACTGTTTGGGGTTTTAGGCTGGGTTTCTGTACAGCACTTTGAGATATCAGCTGACGTAAGAAGGGCTATATAAATACATTTGATTGATTACATTCTACTTTGCCGTACTGTACTCTACTGTCCTTTGATTCAAAAAACGACCATACTGTATTAAGACAAGCTTTTTTTTTTCATGGCTTATATAAATTGAAAATGACAAGTAGACCAACAAGCCTTACATTACTAAAATGTGTAGAGTAATTTCAGTTGTACAGACTGATTGTCAAAATAGTTAGATCTGTGCTTAGTCTACTCAAATATGAGTTTTAAATCACACTGCAAATACAGAAGAAATTGTCTTGAAAAATGTTGGCCGCAACCAGGATCAAATCCGATTATTTTGTCACATGTCAAGAACAGTTGTAGACTAACAGTGAAATGCTTACTACTGGGTTAAGGACCCCACCAGAGGGCAATGCCGTCCCTATTTTGACTTAATTCCTGTTCTAGAGCGGAAACTCTATTTTAGGTTCCACCTCCAAAGAATAAGGGAGGCTACATATTCACGAATTGGGGGTGGGAAGGAACATCGTCACGTGGAGAAACATCAACAAATAAGGCACTGACAGCTGTCAGTGTAGCTGGCTAGCTAATGTCTTGATGTTGCTGTTTGTTCTTTACTGTATTCAAAAGATTAGCCAGCTGGCTGGTTCTGGATATGTCATAAGCATTTAGGGAAAACTTTGCAACAAATGGAAACCAGTATCTTTGACTTCGCCATCTATTGTTATCTAAAGTTTTAGCATTTTCATATAAATAAACGGAATAAGACAAAACTCAGGTAATATAGAAAACTATTGAAAGGTTTGGGATAGAGATGCGCTTCCTTCATTGTTATGGACACTGTGCAACCTTTGGTAGGTAGGCTGCTGCCAGGCTTCGGCTGCGGTACAGCAAAGCCAAGTCAGCTGTGCTCAAGGTTCTCACGGGGAAGTGAAATGACTTTGCACATAATGCACTCCGCAAATGGCATGTAACAACACCCTGAGCGCATTGGACATGAAACACCAATACAAATGTAACAGCACAACAACACAGATTAACGAGTTCCTTGACACCAGTCTCAACGTCATCAGTGAAGAGGCGACTCCGGGATGCTGGCCTTCTAGGCACAGTTCTTCTGTCCAGTGTCTGTTCTTTTGCCCATGTTAATATTTTCTTTTTATTGGCCAGTCTGAGATACGGCTTTTTCTTTGTAACTCTGCCTAAAAGGCCAGTATCCCAGAGTCGCCTCCTCACTGTTGACACTGAAACTGGTGTTTTGCGGGTACTATTTAATGAAGCTGCCAGTTGAGGACTTGTGAGGTATCCGTTTCTCAAACTAGACACTCTAATGTACTTGTTCTCATACTAAGTTGGGCAGAACAAGAATAGACTGACGAGTTTCAGATGAAAGTCCTTTGTTTCTGGCCATTTTAAGCCTGTAATCGAACCCACAAGTGCTGGTGCTAGATACTCAACTAGTCTAAAGGCAGACAGTTGTATTGCTTCTTTAATCAGGACAACCGTTTTCATCTGTGCTAACATAATTGTAAAAGGCTTTTCTAATGATCAATTAGCCAACACAACATGCCATTGGAACACAGGAGTTATGGTTGCTGATAATGGGCTTCTGTAGATATTCCATTTTTAAAAATCAGCAGTTTCCAGCTACAATAGTCATTTACAACATTAACAATGTATACACTGGATTTCTGATTAATTTGATGTTATTTTAAATTGACAAAAAATGTGCTTCCTTTCAAGAACAAGGACATTTCTAAGTGACCCCAAACTTTTGAATGGAAGTTATCATACTTTGACAAAAATGATGAGGTAAATCATTGTACAACACCATGGGTAAGCTCTGGCCATCATCGTTCAGCTTGAGTAAGTGGATTTCAGTTGATATGGGTGTTTTAACATGGACATCAGCTTTAGGGAGCGGTAATATAGTGGCCAATTGTAGTTGAAATTGAGATCAACTGGGCGGGTAATCTTAGCGCATATTATTGGTTTAACGAGAGATCACCTGGTGTTGAGACTGTTGGTTGTAATTGACCCTAAAAGTCGTTTTGGAAAAATGATAACATCCTTGAATTCTCTCTCCAGTCATGTAATATGAACAAATATGTAGTACGATGGAGTAGGAATAAATACTTAACTTACATTTAAACACATTTAACTCAAAAGTGATGGCTCACGACACATTGTACATTGTATTGTAGTTTGTAGTTATATAGGCTAACCCTAGGGGGTATGCAATACCTTATACAAGAAACAAGCTGTAAAGTACCTGGGAAAGACGTGTCTGTGATACATTATGGGGATTTCGTTGTTTCATTTCTTTGACATTCAGAGGCCGACTTTGCTTGGGAAGTAATCTAATTTTGTCACTATCAATTGATTAAGCTAGTCACTATCTGTACAACAGTAGATATTTAACCCAGACCATTTTTAGGGAAACACTTATTACCTTCTCTCATTAGGTTAAGCCTAATGACGTCTCAGATTGAACTATTTTCAAATGGGGATCATTTTGTTGCAAACAAGGCACACTTTGGCATTGGAAAAATATGTTAAGATGAACACATAGGCCTATCCCTGTCCATTCTCAGTCTGTAATTTGTTTTATTACAAAAATATTATGCTAATATGTTAAATTACATAGAATTGCATGGAATGTTAATGAAACTTAATTATTTCTCTGTGCTGCAAATACGATGATAGATTCATCTGATAGCTTCTACTATAAATGAAATCTTTCCACCCCTACTCTTGACTACGGTGGTCTGCAAACCCACAAACTCCTGGCCTGCAACCCCATGCACTATCAAAATTATCGCTTTGCCATGTAATGCTAACAGGACAAAGAACAGTTTTTAAAACGACATATCTAAAGTTTTAGTCTGTCCAAGAATTGAGGGTAAATTGTAGACATGTTCTCTGCTTTCCATTTCATTTTAATTATTATTTTGGGTATAGGGGATGGTTCAGGCAGGGCCATCCATTCTCATTTCAGAGAGGTCCAATTTTCCCCATGTAACCCTTACTATAAATAATGTTCACTCCCTAGCCCTAGGGTACATGGGCTAGCCCTAATGTCTTCCCCAACGATGGTATAAAAACCAATAACAACTCAGTGAATCCTGATGATGTAATCTATTTAGAACATGCTTAACCTTGTCCCCAGGCTCGAGAGCCTGGTAACACTGCTATAAAGACTTGAAAGGGGTGTAGTTAAAATCGAGGCATGAGAGGGAGCGAGCTGGCTACAGCTGTATTATGGGAATTTGAGAAATGGCAAAGTGTTCGATCACATTAACCATATTATTTTTGGGAAGCTCAACTGATTCTGTGTTCGGGCATATACAGTTTATAAGTGAAAAAAAAATCGAAGATGCATACTTTCAGATTGTCCTAACTCACTTCGTTGTTTAAATCACTTGCTCTGCTTGGCACATTAAACTCAACAATGTAGTAGGGAGGTTCTAGGGGTTCTGCTAGATGGTGATGGACTGAGCGATCAGCCAATTAAAACGGACTGTTCACCAGTGGTGGAATAAGTACCCAATTTTCATCCTTGAGCATAAGTAAAAAGATACCTTAATAGAAAATGGCTCAAGTAAACGTGAAAGTCAACCAATAAAATACTACTTGAGTAAAAGTCTAAAAGTATTTGGTTTTAAATGTACTTAAGTATCAAAAGTAAAATAATAAATAATAGAAAATTCCAGACAACACGATTTTCTTGTGTTTTAAATTTACAGATAGCCAGGTGCACAGTTCAACACTCAGATTTAATTTGCAAACTAAGCATTTGTGTTTAGTGAGTCTGCCAGATCAGAGGCAGTAGGAATGACCAGGGATGTTATCTTGATAAGTGTGTGAATTAGACAATTATCCTGTGCAGCTAAGCATTCAAAATGTGATGTGTACTTTTGGGTGTCAGGCAAAATGTAAGGAGTAAAAAGTACATTATTTTCTTTAGGAATGTAGTGGAGTAAAAGTTGTCAAAAACATAAATAGTAAATAAAAGTACAGATAAAATGTACTTTACACCACTTCTGTTTTCACTGCTCCTGCCATAGACTCCCCGTCAAGTCCAGTTCTGAGGCGCTGTGAAACCAGACGTCTCGACAGAGAGAGTGTCTGGTGGGCAAGACTAGAACATGCTATCTCTGCGGAAGAGGCGGAGCTTGGTCAGGAAGTTGAAGTAGGTGAATGTAAGGCAGACCAACAGGTTCTTCATTGGGTAAAGCAGGGGTGTGATGTAGCCGTGGACAGAGATCAGAGCGAGGCGCAGCAGCAGGAAAGGCAGGTCCTGCAGGAAAAAGCCAGCTGATGGCAGTAGAGCGCTGTGAGGCGTCACTGCCAGACGGAGACAGGACAGAAATGCCAGGATGTAGACAGCAAACACCCAGCCAGAGTAAAACACATCTGGAATCCCCGCCACGCGCACCAGCTCCACCACATCCATCCAGAACAGGAAGCTGTGAACAATCACCTCTGACCTCATATCCTGGGACCACAGGACACGGAGCGGGCCAGAGTGGGAGTGTGATGAGTATAGGTAGGCCGCGCTGGTTGGTCGTGAGCCGACTGCTTCCTGGTCTCTCCACCTCCCTGTACCAGAACCGTTCCCCAACACCCCGTTCTGCCCCCTCTCATAGTACAGTTGGCCCGACACGCTGTTCACCTGCTCCAGGTGGGTCAGAACAGGACCCGGCATGTCCAGATCCATTTCCATACGGTCTGCTGGAGGAGACAACAGGACATCATTATATAGTAGTATCAGTGGTGCCCACATTGATCATGTCCCTGCTTAGAATAATAAAAATGGACTTATTTTATAGAAATTGGTCAAGCCTTTCATCAAATAGCAGAAAACAGATCATTCAGTCGAATTTTTTACCGGTTACAGACCATGGCAATATTGTCTACATCAGGGATGTCAAACTCATTTGACCGCATTTGGTCTTCAACGAGGTCCGGAGGGCCACATTGAAAATGTGGTCTATTTCCTCGCTGACAAAACATGGATAAAATAATCTCAATGAATTGTTTTGGGAATTGTTGATGCTCTCTGACTGTTTAGCTTTTTCAGCGAGCTGGACCGTCAAAAAACAATATGAATGTAGGTCCATCATCATTACTACAGTTTCCATTTGGATTTAGTCATTTCTAAAAAGGTCCAATGCAGCTGTCTTTTTATCTCAAATAATATTTGATTCTGTATAATTCTGGCCCTTCTTTGGACACTGTGTTAGCTAACCTCCAGACAAGCTTCAATGCCATACAACACTCCTACAACTGCTCATAAAACTAAATGCATGCTCTTCAACCGATCGCTGCCCGCACCTGCCCGCCAGTCCAGCATCACTACTCTGGACGGTTCTGACTTAGAATATGTGGACAACTACAAATACCTAGATGTCTGGTTAGACAGTAAACTCTCCTTCCAGACTCACAGTAAGCATCTCCAATCCAAAATTAAATCTAGAACCGGTTTCCTATTTCGCAACAAAGCATCCTTCACGCATGCTGCTAAACATACCCTCGTAAAACTGACTATCCTACCAATCCTTGACTTCAGCGATGTCATTTACAAAATAGCCTCCAACACTCTACTCAGTAAATTCTATCCAGTCTACTACAATGCCATCCGTTTTGTCACCAAAGCCCCATATATTACCCACCACTGTGACCTGTATGCTCTCGTTGGCTGGCCCTCGCTTTGTATTCGTCGCCGAACCCACTGGCTCCAGGTCATCTATAAGTCTTTGCTAGGTAAAGCCCCACCTTATCTCAGCTCACTGGTCACAATAGCAGCAATCACCCGTAGCACACACTTCAGCAGGTATATTTCACTGGTCACCCCCAAAGCCTATTCCTCCTTTGGCCGCCTTTCCTTCCAGGTATCTGCTGCCAATGACAGGAACGAATAGCAAAAATCACTGAAGATGGAGACATATTTCCCTCACTAACTTTAAGCATCAGCTATCAGAGCAGATCACAGATCATTGCACCTGTACATAGCCCATGTACATAGCCCATCTGTAAATAGCCCATCCAACGACCTCATCCCCATATTGTTATTATTTATTTATTTTTGCTCCTTTTCACCCCAGTATCTCTACTTGCACATTCATATTCTGCACATCTATCACTCCAGTGTTTAATTTCTAAATTCTAATTACTTCGCCACTATGGCCTACTTATTGCCTTATTGCATTTGCACACACTGTATATAGATTTTTTTCTGTTGTGTTATTGACTGTACGTTTGCTTATTCCATGTGTAACTCTGTGTTGTTGTTTGTGTCACACTGCTTTGCTTTTTCTTGGCCAGGTTGCAGTTGTAAAGGGAGAACTTGTTCTCAACTGGCCTACCTGGTTAAATAAAGGTGAAATAAACAATATCTGGGTAAGAATTAAGTATCTTACTGTGATTGAAAACAATCAAAATGGTTAAAAATAGTTCTTAGCAATGAGCAATTTCTCAAGCTTGAATTTTGCTAGGACTGTCTGGGAGTGGTATGAGTGGGGAGAGGAAAACTGAAAACTAGCTGTCATTGGCAGAGGTTTGGAACCATCTTTGTTATTGGTCTATTAATTAATTGGGGCGGCAGGGTAGCCTAGTGGTTAGAGTGTTGGACTAATAACCGCAAGTTCAAATCTCAGAGCTGACAAGGTACAAAAATATAAAATAAAATCTGTCGTTCTGCCCCTGAACAGGCAGTTAACTGTTCCTATCTGTGAGCTGCTCTGACAGCTGATGCTTAAATATAATAAATTGTTCTTAACTGACTTGCCTAGTTAAATAAAGGTAAAATAAAAAATATAAAATAAAATGTAACGCCCAGTGATGTCACCTGGCAGGCAAAAACTCCATCCCACAAAAACAGGCGGTCTTTTCAAACAGCTCTAACAGTAAAGGGGAATAATCAATTTCATACAATTCCAACCTCAATTATACACTACCTTTCAAAAGTTTGGGGTCACTTAGAAATCCTTGTCCTTGTTTTTGCACATTTTTTGTCCATTGAAAATATCAAATTGATCAGAAATTCAGTGTAGACTGTTAATGTTGTAAATTGAAAAGCTGTTTTGCAAGGAGGAATGGGAAAAAATGTCAGTCTCTCGATGTGCAAAACTGATAGACATACCCCAAGCGACTTACAGCTGTAATCGCAGCAAAAGGTGGCGCTACAAAGTATTAACTTAAGGGGGCTGAATAATTTTGCACGCCCAATTTTTCAGTTTTTGATTTGTTAAAAAAGTTTGAAATATCCAATAAATGTCGTTCCACTTTATGATTGTGTCCCACTTGTTGTTGATTCTTCACAAAAAAATACAGTTTTATATCTTTATGTTTGAAGCCTGAAATGTGGCAAAAGGTCGCAAAGTTCAAGGGGGCCGAATACTTTCGCAAGGCACTGTATATTTACATTTCCCATCAATTCCCATTATTAAAGTGGCTGGAGTTGAGTCAGTGTCAGTGTGTTGGCAGCAGCCACTCAATGTTAGTGGTGGCTGTTTAACAGTCTGATGGCCTTGAGATAGAAGCTGTTTTTCAGTCTCTCGGTCCCAGCTTTGATGCACCTGTACTGACCTCGCCTTCTGGATGATAGCGGGGTGAACAGGCAGTGGCTCGGGTGGTTAATGTCCTTGATGATCTTTATGGCCTTCCTGTGACATCGGGTGGTGTAGGTGTCCTGGAGGGCAGGTAGTTTGCCCCCGGTGATGCGTTGTGCAGACCTCACTACCCTCTGGAGAGCCTTACGGTTGAGGGCGGAGCAGTTGCCGTACCAGGCGGTGATACAGCCCGCCAGGATGCTCTCGATTGTGCATCTGTAGAAGTTTGTGAGTGCTTTTGGTGACAAGCCGAATTTCTTCAGCCTCCTGAGGTTGAAGTGGCGCTGCTGCGCCTTCTTCACAATGCTGTCTGTGTGAGTGGACCAATTCAGTTTGTCTGTGATGTGTATGCCGAGGAACTTAAAACTTGCTACCCTCTCCACTACTGTTCCATCGATGTGGATAGGGGGGTGTTCCCTCTGCTGTTTCCTGAAGTCCACAATCATCTCCTTAGTTTTGTTGACGTTGAGTGTGAGGTTATTTTCCTGACACCACACTTCGAGGGCCCTCACCTCCTCCCTTGGCCGTCTCGTCGTTGTTGGTAATCAAGCCTACCACTGTTGTGTCGTCCGCAAACTTGATGATTGAGTTGGAGGCGTGCGTGGCCACGCAGTCGTGGGTGAACAGGGAGTACAGGAGAGGGCTCAGAACGCACCCTTGTGGTGCCCCAGTGTTGAGGATCAGCGGGGAGGAGATGTTGTTGCCTACCCTCACCACCTGGGGGCGGCCCGTCAGGAAGTCCAGTACCCAGTTGCACAGGGCGGGGTCGAGACCCAGGGTCTCGAGCTTGATGACGAGCTTGGAGGGTACTATGGTGTTGAATGCCGAGCTGTAGTCAATGAACAGCATTCTCACATAGGTATTCCTCTTGTCCAGATGGGTTAGGGCGGTGTGCAGTGTGGTTGAGATTGCATCATCTGTGGACCTATTTGGGCGGTAAGCAAATTGGAGTGGGTCTATGGTGTCAGGTAGGGTGGAGGTGATATGGTCCTTTGTCTGTAAACACACCGGCCAGCTGGTCTGCGCATGCTCTGAGGGCGTGGCTGGGGATGCCGTCTGGGCCTGCAGCCTTGTGAGGATTAACACGTTTAAATGTCTTACTCACCTCGGCTGCAGTGAAGGAGAGACCGCATGTTTTCGTTGCAGGCCGTGTCAGTGGCACTGTATTGTCCTCAAAACGGGCAAAAAAGTTATTTAGTCTGCCTGGGAGCAGGACATCCTGGTCCGTGACTGGGCTGGATTTCTTCCTGTAGTCCGTGATTGACTGTAGACCCTTCCACATGCCTCTTGTGTCTGAGCCGTTGAATTGAGATTCTACGTCAGTCTTTGTACTGACGCTTAGCTTGTTTGATAGCCTTGCGGAGGGAATAGCTGCACTGTTTGTATTCGGTCATGTTACCAGACACCTTGCCCTGATTAAAAGCAGTGGTTCACGCTTTCAGTTTCACGCGAATGCTGCCATCAATCCACAGTTTCTGGTTAGGGAATGTTTTAATCGTTGCTATGGGAACGACATCTTCAACGCACGTTCTAATGAACTCGCACACCGAATCAGCGTATTCGTCAATGTTGTTGTCTGACGCAATACGAAACATGTCCCAGTCCACGTGGTGGAAGCAGTCTTGGAGTGTGGAGTCAGCTTGGTCGGACCAGCGTTGGAGTGAGGCAGTAACAACGGCACCATGCCCAGTGAGGCAGTAACAACGGCACCATGCCCAGTGAGGCAGTAACAACGGCACCATGCCCAGTGAGGCAGTAACAACGGTACCATGCCCAGTGAGGCAGTAACAACGGTACCATGTCCAGTGAGGCAGTAACAACGGTACCATGCCGAGTGAGGCAGTAACAACGGTACCATGCCCAGTGAGGCAGTAACAACGGTACCATGCCCAGTGAGGCAGTAACAACGGTACCTTGTCCAGTGAGGCAGTAACAACAGTACCTTGTCCAGTGAGGCAGTAACAACAGTACCTTGTCCAGTGAGGCAGTAACAACAGTACCATGTCCAGTGAGGCAGTAACAACAGTACCATGCCCAGTGAGGCAGTAACAACAGTACCATGCCCAGTGAGGCAGTAACAACAGTACCATGCCCAGTGAGGCAGTAACAACAGTACCATGCCCAGTGAGGCAGTAACAACAGTACCATGCCCAGTGAGGCAGTAACAACGGCACCATGCCCAGTGAGGCAGTAACAACGGCTCCATGCCCAGTGAGGCAGTAACAACGGCTCCATGCCCAGTGAGGCAGTAACAACGGCTCCATGCCCAGTGAGGCAGTAAGAACGGCACCATGCCCAGTGAGGCAGTAACAACGGCTCCATGCCCAGTGAGGCAGTAAGAACGGCACCATGCCCAGTGAGGCAGTAACAATGGCACCATGCCCAGTGAGGCAGTAACAACAGCACCATGCCCAGTGAGGCAGTAACAATGGTACCTTGCCCAGTGAGGCAGCACGGCCGGATCCTCTCGATGATATCCACACAGATGAGAGAGAAGAGCACAAGAGAGATGGGCAGCTCAGAGAAGTGGTCCTGTCTGTACTGGGGTCCCTTATCCACCTGCACCTGAATGGACCAACGTAGAGCGAGATTGAGTTAGGGTTTAGGGCTACGGGTTAAGGTTAGATGTCAGGGGTTAAGGTTAGGGTTAGATGTCAGGGGTTAAGGCAGTTCAGAGAAGTGGTCCTATCTGTACTGTGATTCTTTATCCACCTGCATGGAGCAACTTAGAGAGAAACAGTTAAGGGTTAAGGTTAGGGTAAGGGCTTGGGGTTAGGATTTGGGGTTAGAGTTCAAGGGTTAAGGAAGCGCAGAGTATCTGTCCACCTGCATCAGAGAAAATGTCTTCTGTAACCATGTGTCAAATCAAATTTTATTTGTCACATGCGCCAAATACAACAGGTATTCAACGCTTACTTAGAAGCCCTTAAACAACAATGCAGTTAAGAAAATGCCTAAAAGAAAGTAAGAGATAAGAACAACAAATAATTAAAGAGCAGCAGTAAATAACAATAGCGGGGCTATATACAGAGGGTACCGGTAAAGAGTCAATGTGCGGGGGCACCGGTGTTGAGGTAATTGAGGTAAAATGTACATGTGCAGTCATGATCAAAAGTTTTGAGAATGACACAAATATTAATTTCCACAAAGTTTGCTGCTTCAGTGTCTAGATATTTTTGTCAGATGTTACTATTGAATACTGAAGTATAATTACAAGCATTTCATAAGTGTCAAAGGCTTTTATTGACAATTACATGAAGTTGATGCAAAGAGTCAAGATTTGCAGTGTTGACCCCTCTTTTTCAAGTCCTGTGCAATCTGCCCTGGCATGCTGTCAATTAACTTCTGGGCCACATCCTGGCTGATGGGCAGCCCATTCATGCATAATCAATGCTTGGAGTTTGTCAGAATTTGTGGGTTTTTGTTTGTCCACCCGACTCTTGAAGTTTGACCACAAGTTCTCAATGGGATTAAGGTCTGGGGAGTTTCCTGGCCATGGACCCAAAATATCAATGTTTTGTTCCCCGAGCTTCACAGTTTGGATGGTGTTCGACTTGCAAGCCTCCCCCTTTTTCCTCCAAACAAAATGATGGTCATTATGGCCAAACAGTTCTATTTTTGTTTCATCAGACCAGAGGACATTTCTCCAACAAGTATGATCTTTGTACCCATGTGCAATTGCAAACTTTAGTCTGGCTTTTTATGGCAGTTTTGGAGCAGTGTCCTCTTCCTTGCTGAGCGCCCTTTCAGGTTATGCTGATATAGGACTCGCACTGTGGATATAGATCATTTTGTACCCGTTTCCTCCATCATCTTCACAAGGTCCAATGCTGTTGTTCTGTAATTGATTTGCACTTTTCGCACCAAAGTACGTTAATCTCTAGGAGAAAGAACACGTCTCCTTCCTTAGCAGTATGACGGCTGCGTGGTCCCATGGTGTTTATACTTGCATACTATTGTTTGTACATATACATGTGGTACCTTCAGGCATTTGAACCAGACTTGTTTAGGTCTACAATTTTTTTCTGAGGTATTGGCTAAATTATTTAGATTTCCCATGATGTCAAGCATAGAGGCACTGAGTTTGAAAGTAGGCCTTGAAATACATCCACGGGTACACCTCCAATTGACTCAAATTATGTCAATTAGCCTATCACAAGCTTCTAAAGCCATGACATCATTTTCTGGAATTTCCAAGCTGTTTAAAGGCACACTCAACTTAGTGTATGTAAACTTCTGACCCACTGGAATTGTGATACAGTGAATTATAAGTGAAATAATCTGTCTGTAAACAATTGTTGGAAAAATTACTTGTGTCATGCACAAACTAGATGTCCTGACCGACTTGCCTAAACTATAGTTTGTTGAGAAGAAATTTGTGGAGTGATTGAAAAATTTGTTTTAATGACTCCAACGTAAGTGTATGTAACCTTCCGACTTCAACTGTAGGAAGAGTTATTACATTTTCCATCCAATTTTTATTCAAGTACCGTCATACCTTAAAAGTCTGATGGAAAGAGAAAGTTTTGGTACAATTTTCTTAATGCTGACAGATAATTGATTCGTTCAACATGGTGGGATATTTTTATAAATAATTATGCAAGAAATGGCAGTGGAAACACCTTCATGCTCAAATATTGATTTAATAACCATCATATGGAGTAATGCGATGATATGGTGTGTGGTCCTCCCACCACAACTCTGAAAAGCATGGAGTTTATTAGGCTACAGATGAAAACATGTATGAACTTCACAGGCTGGTGAAAGGTCATGAGCTTGGTGCTCCTTTCCAATAAATATTGAAGGGCTGATTCTGGTGACATGATGATCCATGCTTGATTTCCGTTTGACAAGAAAAATATTCTCCCTTTTATCCTTAATAATCTCATGGAGACTAGCCTACCCGTTCTGTATCTGTGAGCTGTTGGCCAGAGTGCATATACCATGACCAGAGTAGGCATATTTGCTATTTAATGCAACAGTTTTTGTGACAAAAACAAATGGTAGAGTTAAAAATGCAATAAAACACATTGAACTTTAGATGTTTTTCGGTACATGAAAACTTATGCAAAAAAAGTATATTTTGTGTGCACTACACACAGATTTTTTTATCTGCAACAAGTCGTAAAGTATACCTATAGAGAGACACCGTCAGGAAAACGTCTTCATAGAGACACCGTCAGGAAAACTTCTTCATAGAGACACCGTCAGGAAAACGTCTTCATGAGATAGAAAAATCTAAAATCTTTGTTATAAGATTTTGGCAGTAAGATCTCATTGAATGTCCTGTGTTTGTTATTAGGGTTAAGGTTAGTGTGAGACGGTTGAGGTGAGACGGTCAGGGTGAGACGGTCAGGGTGAGACGGTCAGGGTGAGAATGTAATGACATGACGTAACCTTGTGTTTGAATTCCTACTTCATTCCACCGTGGATCAGGTTAATAGTTAAGCTGTTGTATTTAGGATTGTTAGTGAGTACCTGACTCCCCGTCACATCCTGTTCCTGTGTGTGTGTGTTTGGTCACTGTGCACACATACTCCACTCACAAGAGAGCCAAAGTCAAGTGACACATGCCCTGACATTTATATAAAAAAAATAAAAAATGTTTTACCTTGGAACCGGCGATCAGAATAGAGAAGCATGGTAACGTGCACAGAATCACATAGGCCAATGTTGTTGGTCTCCTGAAAAACAGCATGTTAGTCAATGACATAGGCCATACTACAATCCAAATCCTCCAATACCCCAACCCTGGCATTGCCTCTACCAACTGAGCTATATATATATATATGTTATGTATAATATAATGAGTAATGTATAATGTAATGTATAATATATAATGTAAGGTATAATGTAATGTATAATTTAATGTATAGTAAGGTGTAATGTAATTTATAATTTAAATATATAGTAAGGTATAATGTAATGTAAAATGTAAGGTATAGTAAGGTATAATGTAATGTATAATGTATAATGTAATGTTATGTATAATGTAATGTAATGTATAGTAAGGTATAATGCAATGTATAATTTAATGTATAGTAAGGTATGTAATGTGTACAATATAATGTAATGTAATATAAGGTAATGTATAATATAGTGTATAATAAAATGTAATATGTAATGTAAGGTACAATGTGATATGTAATATAAGGTATGCAATGTATAATGTAAGATATACAATCATTTATAATATACTGCAATGTTTAATATAATACGTAACGTAATGTATAATGTAAGGTATAATGTATAACGTAATGTATAATGTAAGGTATAATGTATAACGTAATGTATAATGTAAGGTATAATGTATAACGTAATGTATAATGTAAGGTATAATGTATAACGTAATGTATAATGTAATGTATTTTGTAATGTAAATTGTATAATATATAATGTAATGCATAATATATAATGTAAGGTATAATGTAATGGATACTGTATAATATATAATGTAATGTATAATGTAATGTATAATATATAATGTAATGTATAATGTAAGGTAATGCATAATGTAATGTATAATGTATAATATATAATGTGATGTATAATGTAATATATAATGTAATGTATAATGTGTAATATATAATTTAGAATGTAATGTATATTGTAAGGTATTATGCAATATATAATGTGTAATGTATAATATATAATGTAATGTATAATGTAATATATAATGTAATGTATAATGTGTAATATAATGTATAATGTAAGGTATAATGTATTGAAATGTGTAATGTAAAAAAAGCCCCAAAAAATGCTTCAGAGTTCAAGTAACAGACACATTAACATCAACTGTTCAGAGGACACTGCGTGAATCAGGCCTTCATGGTCGAATTGCTGCAAAGAAACCAAGTGAACAGGTGATTTCCGCATGTGTGGTTCACACAGGGAAGCATGGAGGAGAAGGTGTGGTGGTGCTTTGCTGGTGACACGGTCTGTGATTTATTTAGAATTCAAGGCACACTTAACCAGCATGGTTACCACAGCATTCTTCAGCGATACACCATCCCATCTGGTTTGTGCTTAGTGGGAATATAATTTGTTTTTCAACAGGACAATGACCCATCACACCTCCAGGCTCTGTAAGGACTATTTGACCTAGAAGAAGTGTGATGGAGTGCTGCATCAGATGACCTGGCCTCCACAATCACCAGACCTCAACTCAATTGAGATGATTTGAGATGAGTTGGACCGCAGAGTAAAGGAAAAGCAGCCAACAGGTGCACATCATATGGGAACTCCATCAAGACTGTTGGAAAATAATTCCTCATGAAGCTGGTTGAGAGAATGCCAAGAGTGTGCAAATCTGTCATCACCTCCAAGCCATAAGACTCCTGAACGTCTCATCAATTGGCTACCCAGACAATTTGCATTGTCCCCCCCCACGCCCTCGACCCCTCTTTTACAACGCTGCTACTCTCTGTTGTCATCATCTAAGCATAGTCACTTTAATAACTCTACCTACATGTACATATTACCTTAACTAACCGGTGCATTGACTCTGTACCAGTACCCCACAGTATATAGTAAGCATTTCATTGAAAGGCTTACACCTGTTAAATTTGGCGCATGTGACGCAGAACATTTTATTTGATTAGGGGCGTCAGTTTGGATGGGGAGTGTCGCTGCACAGCTATTTTCAGGTCTCTTCAGAGATGTTTGATCGGGTTCAAGTCCGGGCTCTGGCTGGGCCACTCAAGGACATCCCCACAGCATGATGCTTTCACCACAATGCTTCACCATAGGGATGGTGTCAGGTTTCCTCCAGATGTGACGCTTGGCATTCAGGCCGAGGAGTTCAATCTTGGTTTCATCAGACCAGAGAATCTTGTTTCTCAAGGTCAGAGTCCTTTAGGTGCCTTTTGACAAACTCCAAGTGGGCTGTCATGTGCCTTTTACTGAGTGGCGGCTTCCGTCTGGCAACTCTATCATTAAGGACTGATTGGTGGAGTGCTGCACAGATGGTTGTCCTTCTGGAAGGTTCTCCCATCTCCACGGGGGAACTCTGGAGCTCTGTCAGAGTGACCATCAGACTCTTGGTCACATTCCAGACCAAGGCCCTTCTCCCCCGATTGCTCAGTTTGGCTAGGCAGCCAGCTCCAGGAAGAGTCTTGGTGGTTCCAAACGTACTCCATTTAAGAATGGATGGAGGCCACTGTGTTTGTTAGTACCTTCAATGCTGCGGAAATGTTTTGGTATCCTTCCCCAGAATCTGTGCCACAACACAATCCTGTCTCGGAGCTCTACAGACAATTCCTTCGACCTCATGGCTTGGTTTCTGCTCTGACAACTGTGGGACCTTACATAGAAAGGTGTGTGCCTTTCCAAATCATGTCCAATCAACTGCAATTACCACAGGTGGACTCCAAGTTGTGGAAACATGTCAATTTATTTTTTTTATTTTTTTTATTTTACCTTTATTTAACCAGGTAGGCAAGTTGAGAACAAGTTCTCATTTACAATTGCGACCTGGCCAAGATAAAGCAAAGCAGTTCGACAGATACAACAACAGAGTTACACATGGAGTAAAACAAACATACAGTCAATAATACAGTATAAACAAGTCTATATACAATGTGAGCAAATGAGGTGAGAAGGGAGGTAAAGGCAAAAAAGGCCATGGTGGCAAGGTAAATACAATATAGCAAGTAAAACACTGGAATGGTAGTTTTGCAATGGAAGAATTTGCAAAGTAGAAATAAAAATGGGGTGCAAAGGAGCAAAATAAATAAATTAATTAAATACAGTTGGGAAAGAGGTAGTTGTTAGGGCTAAATTATAGGTGGGCTATGTACAGGTGCAGTAATCTGTGAGCTGCTCTGACAGTTGGTGCTTAAAGCTAGTGAGGGAGATAAGTGTTTCCAGTTTCAGAGATTTTTGTAGTTCGTTCCAGTCATTGGCAGCAGAGAACTGGAAAGAGAGGCGGCCAAAGAAATAATTGGTTTTGGGAGTGACTAGAGAGATATACCTGCTGGAGCGTGTGCTACAGGTGGGAGATGCTATGGTGACCAGCGAGCTGAGATAAGGGGGGACTTTACCTAGCAGGGTCTTGTAGATGACATGGAGCCAGTGGGTTTGGCGACGAGTATGAAGCGAGGGCCAGCCAACGAGAGCGTACAGGTCGCAATGGTGGGTAGTATATGGGGCTTTGGTGACAAAACGGATTGCACTGTGATAGACTGCATCCAATTTGTTGAGTAGGGTATTGGAGGCTATTTTGTAAATTACATCGCCAAAGTCGAGGATTGGTAGGATGGTCAGTTTTACAAGGGTATGTTTGGCAGCATGAGTGAAGGATGCTTTGTTGCGAAATAGGAAGCCAATTCTAGATTTAACTTTGGATTGGAGATGTTTGATATGGGTCTGGAAGGAGAGTTTACAGTCTAACCAGACACCTAAGTATTTGTAGTTGTCAGAGCCGTCCAGAGTAGTGATGTTGGACAGGCGGGTAGGTGCAGGTAGCGATCGGTTGAAGAGCATGCATTTAGTTTTACTTGTATTTAAGAGCAATTGGAGGCCACGGAAGGAGAGTTGTATGGCATTGAAGCTTGCCTGGAGGGTTGTTAACACAGTGTCCAAAGAAGGGCCGGAAGTATACAGAATGGTGTCGTCTGCGTAGAGGTGGATCAGAGACTCACCAGCAGCAAGAGCGACCTCATTGATGTATACAGAGAAGAGAGTCGGTCCATGAATTGAACCCTGTGGCACCCCCAGACACTGCCAGAGGTCCGGACAACAGACCCTCCGATTTGACACACTGAACTCTATCAGAGAAGTAGTTGGAGAACCAGGCGAGGCAATCATTTGAGAAACCAAGGCTGTGGAGTCTGCCGATGAGGATGTGGTGATTGACAGAGTCGAAAGCCTTGGCCAGATCAATGATCAACGGCTGCACAGTAATGTTTCTTATCGATGGCGGTTAAGATATCGTTTAGGACCTTGAGCGTGGCTGAGGTGCACCCATGACCAGCTCTGAAACCAGATTGCATAGCAGAGAAGGTATGGTGAGATTCGAAATGGTCGGTAATCTGTTTGTTGACTTGGCTTTCGAAGACCTTAGAAAGGCATGGTAGGATAGATATAGGTCTGTAGCAGTTTGGGTCAAGAGTGTCCCCCCCTTTGAAGAGGGGGATGACCGCAGCTGCTTTCCAATCTTTGGGAATCTCAGACGACACGAAAGAGAGGTTGAACAGGCTAGTAATAGGGGTGGCAACAATTTCGGCAGATAATTTTAGAAAGAAAGGGTCCAGATTGTCTAGCCCGGCTGATTTGTAGGGGTCCAGATTTTGCAGCTCTTTCAGAACATCAGCTGAATGGATTTGGGAGAAGGAGAAATGGGGAAGGCTTGGGCGAGTTGCTGTTGGGGGTGCAGTGCTGTTGACAGGGGTAGGAGTAGCCAGGTGGAAAGCATGGCCAGCAGTAGAAAAATGCTTATTGAAATTTTCAATTATGGTGGATTTATCAGTGGTGACAGTGTTTCCTATCTTCAGTGCAGTGGGCAGCTGGGAGGAGGTGTTCTTATTCTCCATGGACTTTAGTGTCCCAGAACTTTTTTGAGTTAGTGTTGCAAGAAGCAAATTTCTGCTTGAAAAAGCTAGCCTTGGCTTTTCTAACTGCCTGTGTATAATGGTTTCTAGCTTCCCTGAACAGCTGCATATCACGGGGGCTGTTCGATGCTAATGCAGAACGCCATAGGATGTTTTTGTGTTGGTTAAGGGCAGTCAGGTCTGGGGAGAACCAAGGGCTATATCTGTTCCTGGTTCTAAATTTCTTGAATGGGGCATGTTTATTTAAGATGGTTAGGAAGGCATTTTAAAAAAATATCCAGGCATCCTCTACTGACGGGATGAGGTCAATATCCTTCCAGGATACCCCGGCCAGGTCGATTAGAAAGGCCTGCTCGCTGAAGTGTTTCAGGGAGCGTTTTACAGTGATGAGAGGAGGTTGTTTGACCGCTGACCCATTACGGATGCAGGCAATGAGGCAGTGATCGCTGAGATCTTGGTTGAAGACAGCAGAGGTGTATTTAGAGGGGAAGTTGGTTAGGATGATATCTATGAGGGTGCCCGTGTTTAAGGCTTTGGGAAGGTACCTGGTAGGTTCATTGATAATTTGTGTGAGATTGAGGGCATCAAGTTTAGATTGTAGGATGGCTGGGGTGTTAAGCATGTTCCAGTTTAGGTCGCCTAGCAGCACAAACTCTGAAGATAGATGGGGGGCAATCAGTTCACATATGGTGTCCAGAGCACAGCTGGGGGCAGAGGGTGGTCTATAGTAGGCGGCAACGGTGAGATAATTGTTTTTAGAGAGGTGGATTTTTAAAAGTAGAAGTTCAAATTGTTTGGTTACAGACCTGGATAGTAGGACAGAACTCTGCAGGCTATCTTTGCAGTAGATTGCAACACCGCCCCCTTTGGCAGTACAACTAATGTTGTAGTTGGGAATTAAAATGTCTGAATTTTTGGTGGTCTTCCTAAGCCAGGATTCAGACACAGCTAGAACATCCGGGTTGGCAGAGTGTGCTAAAGCAGTGAAAAGAACAAACTTAGGGAGGAGGCTTCTAATGTTAACATGCATGAAACCAAGGCTATTACGGTTACAGAAGTCGTCAAAAGAGAGCGCCTGGGGAATAGGAGTGGAGCTAGGCACTGCAGGGCCTGGATTCACCTCTACATCACCAGAGGAACATAGGAGGAGTAGAATAAGGGTGCGGCTAAAAGCAATAAGAATTGGTCGTCTAGAACAGAGAGTAAAAGGAGGTTTCTGTGGGCGATAAAATAGCATCAAGGTATAATGTACAGACAAAGGTAAGGTAGGATGTGAATACAGTGGAGGTAAACCTAGGTATTGAGTGATGAAGAGAGAGATATTGTCTCTAGAAACATCATTGAAACCAGGAGATGTCATTGCATGTGTGGGTGGTGGAACTAATAGGTTGGATAAGGTATAATGAGCAGGACTAGAGGCTCTACAGTGAAATAAGCCAATAAACACTAACCAGAACAGCAATGGACAAGACATATTGACATTAAGGAGAGGCATGCTTAGTCGAGTGATCAAAAGGGTCCAGTGAGTGGAGAGGTTGCTTGAGGGTCAATGACGATCAAGATGCACCTGAGCTCAATTTCAAGTCTCATAGCAAAGGGCATGAATACGTATGTAAATAAGGTGTTTTTTTATCGTTAATACATTTACAAAACAATCTCTAAAAACCTGCTTTCGCTTTGTCATTTTGGGGTATTGTGTGTATTTTGATGAGAAAAACGTATTTAATACATTTTAGAATAAGGCTGTTCCGTAACAAAATGTGGAAAAGGGGAAGAGGTCTGAATACTTTCCAAATACTGTCTAATGTAATGTACTCACCACTGCGTGATGTTTGTGATGACCGTGCGCTGCTTGAGGACAAAGTACCGGAGTGGAACCCAGACCAGCAGAGATACAGAGGTAACGTAGGCTATGGAAGCTGCTACCACCAACCAATAGGCAGTCAGATCTCCTCTGACATGGAGCATCAGGGAAGCAAACCTCTCCATCACCACAAACATTGGAACACTGAGACAAGCGACCTGTAACACCTCGTACACCACCAGCTTGATCATCCGCCCTGATGGCATGTCTTTAACCCTTGTTCCCCAGGGTTTAGATACAGCCCCTTCCTTTATCAACCTCTCACTCAACACCAGTCTGGTCTGAAACCCTTTCAATTCTCAGTCTGTTCTGAAACTACTCCTGTTCTCTGTCTGGACTGAAACTACTCCTGTTCTGTCTGACTGGAGCAGAAACCAGTGAACCCTCCTGTGGACTCTGCTCACCAACACTGCTTACACATCACTACGCAACATCACACGACTCGGGAAATTGTATACTTTTATTACTAAGGCAATAAGGTAGTCACGCTCAACTTTTTATGGGGTCGCAAAAAGCACTCCCATACTGTACTAAGGGGGAAAATATTGTTTAACATTACCAGTGTCAACTAGATTATATATCCCAACCTAGAACATTACCCATGTCAGCTACATTACCTATAAACCTAGACCATTACCCATGTCACCTACATGACCTATCAACCTAGACCATTACCCATGTCAACTACATGACCTATCAACCTAGAACATGATCAGTGTAAAAAGAAAAGCCAGTCATACAGAAATCATAGTAAACCACAATATTCTGGATATTTGGCTTTTAGTTTTATTGTGAATACCAATGAATAAGCATGGTTAAAATAGTAAATATTAAACAGCTGGGTACATTTAACAGAACCTTTACAACTATCATGTTTGAAAGGTAAACCCATAGAGATCCTATTAAATGACAGTTAAACCAGGCATGAAGATTGATGCTACACTTTACTGTCAGTTGATCCAATGGGCTTTATATTCTCATAAGGTCTGTTACATGCTCCGAGTAGCAGGGATGTATAGACCAGAGCTAGGGGGCAGTAGAGAATGTAGTGACAGTATAGACCAGAGCTAGGGGGCAGTAGAGAATGTAGTGACAGCATGGACCAGAGCTAGGGGGTAGTAGATGATGTAGTGACAGTATGGACCAGAGCTAGGGGGAAGTAGAGAATGTAGTGACAGTATGGACCAGAGCTAGGGGGAAGTAGAGAATGTAGTGACATTGTGGACCAGAGCTAGGGGGCAGTAGAGGATGTAGTGACAACATGGACCACAGCTAGGGGGTAGTAGAGAATGTAGTGACAAAATGGACCAGAGCTAGGGGGTAGTAGATAATGTAGTGACAGTATAGACCAGAGCTAGGGGCAGTAGAGAACGTAGTGACAGTATGGATCAGAGCTAGGGGGAAGTAGAAGATAACACAGTAGACGACATTCCCCAGACTTGAAATGACAGGATTCTTTAGTTGTATAAACATAACCTTCATCCACAGACCTATTGCTCGGTTCTACTTCAGATAAATACAGTCAGAGGCCAGTCTATAAGGGGTAGTTAAGGTTAGATAAATACATTGAGATGAACAGCAGCTCCTGGATCTAAAGGGTTAAAATGAGAGAACACTTCTTATGAGCTATTTAAATATAGACCTAAAATCAGGAAGGACATCACATTCATTTTCTATCATGACAAATTCTGTAAAGTACTGTGCATGTAAAATAGCATAACAATAATCAAATATAAATTAAAACGCACAATAAAAAAAACTATCAATTTAACACTGGCAAGAGAAGCTTAAAGACAACAGCAGAATTAGTCAGATCCCTGGAGGCGGATCTCAAATGGAAATCTATTCCCTACATAGTTCAGTACTTTGGCCCGAGCTTCATAGGGCTGCCTCATAAGGCTCTGCTCTAGAGTAGTGTACTTCATGTCCCCAGGGACATGTGTTCACATGTCCAGGAGAGCAGGGGCAATTGCTGCTTGTTGTTTTGTTCGGGAAACACAAACACACCCCATCAGACCTGGACAGAAACACTCAGGACACTATATAATATTACTAATACATATACTATATCTCATTCACTAGTACATTATATTATACACACACTATCATATTACTAGCACAGTACATATCACGAGTACAGTACACACTACATATACAAAAATATGCGGATACCCCTTCAAACTAGTGGATTCAGCTATTTCCGCCACACCCATTACTTACAGGTGTAGAAAAATTGAGCACACAGCCATGCAATCTCAATAGACAAACATTGGCAGTAGAACGGCCTTACTGAAGAGCTCAGTGACTTTCAACGTAGCACTGTCATAGGACGCCACATTTCCAACAAGTCACTTCCTCAAATTTCTCCCCTGCTAGAGCTGCCCCGGTCAACTGTAAGTGGTGTTAGTGTGACGTGGAAACTTCTAGGAGCAAAAACAGCTGCCCGAATGCATAGTGTCAACTGAAAAGTTGGTTGGAGGAGGAATAATGGTTCGGGCTCCTTCGTTCCAGTGAAGGGAAATCAACGCTGCAGCATACAATGACATTCTAGACGATTCTGTGCTTCCAACTTTGTGGCAACAGTTTGGGGAAGGCGCTTTCATGTTTCAGCATGACAATGCCCCCGTGGATAAAGCAAGGTCCATACAGAAAAGGTTTGTCGAGAACGGTGTGGAAGAACTTGACTGGCCTGCACAGAGCCCTGACCTCAAACCCATCGAACACTTTTGGGATTAATTGGAACCCCGACTGTGAGCCAGGCCTAATCACCCAACATCAGTGCCAACCTCAATAATGTGCTTGTGGCTGAATGGAAGCAAGTCCCCTCAGCAATGTTCCAACATCTAGTGGAAAGCCAGAAGAGTGGAGGCTGTTATTGCAGCAAACGGGGGACCAACTCCATATTAATGCCCATGAGCTTGGAATGAGATGTTCGAGGGAACAGGTGTCCACATACTTTAGGTCATGTAGTGTGTATGTATGCATGTATATATTTTTACTGCACTAGTCATATGATATAGTACAGTACATATGTACTATACTATATCATATGACTAGTTCAGTATGTGTCACCAGCACAGAATATATGTACTATAATATATCATATGACTAGTACAGTATATAATCACCAGTACTGTATATATGTACTATATCATATGACTAGTATAGTATATAGAACCAGTAGAGTATAAATGTACTAGACCTTTTCATATGGCTAGTACAGCATGTCTCACCAGTACAATAAACAGTGCATTCGGAAAGTATTCAGACCTTCACTTTTTTCACATTTTGTTGTTACAACCTTTTTATAAAACAGATTACATATTTTTTTTCTTTTTTACACACAATACCCCCTAATGACAAAGAAAAAAACGGTGTATTCAGACTCTTTACTCAGTACTTTGTTGAAGCACTTATAGCATTGATTACAGCCTCAAGTGTTCTTGGGTATGACTCTACAAGCTTGGCATACATGTATTTGGGGAGTTTATCCCATTCTTCTCTGCAGATCCTCTCAATCACTCAAGGACATTCAGAGACTTGCCTTGAAGCCACTCCTGCGTCGTCTTGGCTGTGTGCTTAGGGTCATTGTCCTGGAGGAAGGTGAACCTTCGCCCCAGTCTGAGGACCAGAGCACTCTGGAGCAGGTTTTCATCTCTGTACTTTACTCCATTCATCTTTTCCTCAATCCTGACTAGTCTCCCAGTCCCTGCTGCATGGTGCCAGGTTTCCTCCAGATGTGACGCTTGGCATTCAGGCAAAGAGTTCAATCTTGGTTTCATCGGACCAGAAAATCTTGTTTATCATGGTCTGAGAGTCCTTTTGGCAAATTTCAAGCGGGCTGTCATTTTACTGAGTGGCTTCGGTCCGGCAACTCTACTATAAAGGCCTGATTGGTGGAGTGCTGCAGAGACAGTTGTTTTTCTGGAAGGTTCTCCCATCTCCACAGAGGAACTCTGGAGCTCTGTCAGAGTGACCATTGACCACTTCTCCCCGATTGCTCAGTTTGGCCGGTCAGCCAGCTCTAGGAATTCTTGGTGGTTCCAAACTTCTTCCATTTAAAAATGGAGGCCACTGTGTTCTTGGGGATCTTCAATGCTGCCGAAATGTTTTGGTACCCTTCCCCAGATCTGTGTCTCAACACAATCCTGTCTCAGAGTTTCACAGACAATTCCTTCCACCTCATGGCTTGGTTTCTGCTCTGACATGCACTGTCAACTGTGGGACCATTATATAGACAGGTGTGTGCATTTTCCAAATCATGGCCAATCAATTGTATTTGGACTCCAATGAAGTTGTCGAAACATCAAGGATGATCAATTGAAACAGGATGCACCTGAGCTCAATTTCGAGTCTCATAGCAAAAGGTCTGAATACTTATGTAAATAAGGTATCTTTAAAAAAACATTTTTTTATAAAATTCTCTAAAAACCTGTTTATGCCTTGTCATTATGGGGTGTGTGTAGATTGATGAGGGGAAAAAGTAATTAATCAATTTTAGAATAAGGCTGTAACAAAATGTGGAAAATGTCAGGGGGCCTGAATACTTTCCGAATGCACTGTAGTACATCACCAGTACAGTACATTGAAACAATGTCTGCCTGTTTCACTATTTTCTCATCTTTAGTATTTCTAAAACGATGCAACGACAAGAAAGAATGAAGTAGCATAACATTGTCAGTTTCCTTTAAAAAAGAAAAGTTAAACAAGTTGCTGCTTCTCTTCATGATGTGGAACATCACTGTCTGTTCATATGCTGGACGGGCTTCATGGTTCTGCTCTTTTAGGGTGAGAGAGTGAGTGCGAGAGAGATGAAATGACAGAGAGAGAGAGATGAAATGGCAGAGTATGTAGAATGTGTCCATGTCTACTTGTGTATCTGTAAATGTGTACCTGTATGTGTAATTTGTAGTGTTTGTGTGGCGTGTGTAGTGTGGGTGTGTATTTTGCAGTGTGGCATGTGTATTTTGCAGTGTGGGTGTGTGGCGTGTGTAGTTTGCAGTGTGGGCGTGTGTAGTTTGCAGTGTGGGCGTGTGTAGTTTGCAGTGTGGGCGTGTGTAGTTTGCAGTGTGGGCGTGTGTAGTTTGCAGTGTGGGCGTGTGTAGTTTTACAGTGTGGGCGTGTGTAGTTTTGCAGTGTGTAGTTTTGCAGTGTGGGTGTGTAGTTTTTCAGTGTGGGTGTGTGGCGAGTGTAGTTTGCAGTGTGGCGTGTGTAGTGTGGGTGTGTAGTAGGCAGTGCGGGTGTGTGGCGTGTGTAGTTTGCAGTGCGCGTGTGTAGTTTGCAGTGCGCGTGTGTAGTTTGCAGTGCGCGTGTGTAGTTTGCAGTGCGCGTGTGTAGTTTGCGTGTGCGCGTGTGTAGTTTGCAGTGCGCGTGTGTAGTTTGCAGTGCGCGTGTGTAGTTTGCAGTGCGCGTGTGTAGTTTGCAGTGCGCGTGTGTAGTTTGCGTGTGCGCGTGTGTAGTTTGCGTGTGCGCGTGTGTAGTTTGCAGTGCGCGTGTGTAGTTTGCAGTGTGGCGTGTGTAGTTTGCAGTGTGGCGTGTGTAGTTTGCAGTGTGGCGTGTGTAGTTTGCAGTGTGGCGTGTGTAGTTTGCAGTGTGGCGTGTGTAGTTTGCAGTGTGGCGTGTGTAGTTTGCAGTGTGGCGTGTGTAGTTTGCAGTGTGGCGTGTGTAGTTTGCAGTGTGGCGTGTGTAGTTTGCAGTGTGGCGTGTGTAGTTTGCAGTGTGGCGTGTGTAGTTTGCAGTGTGGGTGTGTGGCGTGTGTAGTTTGCAGTGTGGGTGTGTGGCGTGTGTAGTTTGTAGTATGGGTGTGTGGCGTAGTGTGAACATGGCGTGTAGCATGGCATGTCGTAGCGTGGGGTAGAGAATAGCATGGCGTAGCGTAATGTGTGCATGGAGTGTGCGCGTGGCGTGTTGCGTGGCGTGTAGCGGGGCGTGTAGTAGCGTGGCGTGTAGCATGGCGTAGCGTGGCGTAGCGTGTAGCATGGCGTAACGTGTAGCATGGCGTAGTGTGCGTAGTGTTTTCTATAGAAGAGCCTTCTCGGGGTAGGGGTGCTGCTGTGTGTCAGGTGGGTGTGGAAGGCTCTGGCCAGGGTTGGGGATGGAGCTGTAGCCGGATGGCTGATTGGCTGGAGGCTGGTAGGACAAGCCCTCTGCAGCTGGACTGTAGACTGGAGGCTGGCCCATGTACATATGGACATCACTAGAACACACACACACACACACAGCAGGTTAAAGGATCTACAGTAGGTAAAGTCTACCCAAACGGAGCTGACGGATGTCTGTTAGCGTCGCTCTTTATGTAGTTCTATGTATATTTGTGCGGTTGAATTTTTGGAACGCAAAGCAAACGGACTTCCATCAGCTCCATTTGTGAAGATTCCTTTAGGGTTAGGTGTGTGTGAATGGTTGTTAGGACAGTTACCTGGGTGCTGGCTGGCCAGTCTGTAGCTGCTCCAGAGAAACACTGTATCCCTGCTGAACCCCTCCTGGACCGCTCATCCCATAGGACCCTCCAGACTGACCCGGGTACACCTGGGGGAACAAACACAGAATACTAGAGATATAGATATAGATATCTATCTATCTATATATATCTATCTATATATACAGTTGAAGTCAGAAGTTTACATACACCTTAGCCAAACACCTTTAAACTCAGTTTTTCACAATTCCTGACATTTAATCCTAGTAAAATTACCTGTCTAAAGGTCGCAGTTGTAAATGAGAACTTGTTCTCAACTAGCCTACCTGGTTAAATAAAGGTGAAATAAAAAAAATTAAAAAAAAGTTAGAATCACCACTTTATTTTAAGAACGTGAAACCTCCAAATAATAGTAGAGAGAATTATTTTTTTCAGATTTGATTTCTTTTATCACATTCCCAGTGGGTCAGAAGTTTACATACACTCAATTAGTATTTGGTAGCATTGCCTTTAAATTGTTCAATTTGGGCAAACGTTTCGGGTAGCCTTCCACAAGCTTCCCACAATAAGTTGGGTGAATTTTGGCCCATTCCTCCTGACAGAACTGGTGTAACTGAGTCAGGTTTGTAGGCCTCCTTGCTCACACGCTTTTTCAGTTCTGCCCACACATTTTCTATAGGACTGAGGTCAAAGGCTTTGTGATGGCCACTCCAATACCTGGACTTTGTTGTCCTTAAGCCATTTTGCCACAACTTTGGAAATATGCTTGGGGTCATTGTCCATTTGGAAGACGCATTTGCGACCAAGCTTTAACTTCCTGACTGATGTCTTGAGATGTTGCTTCACTATATCCACGTAATTTTCCCTCCTCATGATGACATCTATTTTGTGAAGTGCACTAGTCCTTCCTGCAGCAAAGCATCCCCACAACATGATGCTGCAAAGCAGCCCTCTCCTGTACTTCCTGTTCACCCATGACTGCGTGGCCATGCACGCCTCCAACACAATCATCAAGTTTGCAGACGACACTAAAGTGGTAGGCTTGATTACGAACAATGACGAGATGGCCTACAGGGAGGTGGTGAGGGCCCTCGGATCAGGGAAATAACCTCACACTCAATGTCAACAAAACAAAGGAGAGGATTGTGGACTTCAGAAAACAGCAGAGGGAGCAGCACCCTATCTACATCGACGGGACAGTACTGGAACAGGTGGAAAGTTTTAAGTTCCTCGGCGTACACATCACGGACAAACTGAAATGGTCCACACATACAGACAGCGTGGTGAAGAAGGTGCAGCAGCGCCTCTTCAACCTCAGGAGGCTGAAGAAATTCAGCTTGTCACAGATGCACAATCGAGAGCATCCTGTCGGGCTGCATCACCACCTGGTACGGCAACTGCTCCTCCCACAACCGTAAGGCTCTCCAGAGGGTAGTGAGGTCTGTACAACATCACCGGACCAGGGGCAAACTGCCCTCAAGGACACCTACACCACCCAATGTCACAGGAAGGCCAAAAAGATCATCAAGGACAACAACCACCCGAGCCACTGCCTGTTCACCCCGCTATCATCCAGAAGGCGAGGTCAGTACAGGTGCATCAAAGCTGGGACCGAGAGACTGAAAAACAGCTTCTATCTCAAGGCCATCAGACTGTTAAACAGCCACCACTAACATTGAGTGGCTGCTGCCAACATACTGACTCATCTCTAGCCACTTTAATAATACATTTGTAATAAATGTATCACTAGCCACTTTAAACAATGCACACTTTATTTAATGTTTACAAACTCTACATTACTCATCTCATATGTATATAAATGTACTCTATACCATCTACTGCATCTTGCCTATGCCGTTCGGCCATCACTCATTCATATATTTTTTTTTGTACATATTCTTATTAATTCCTTTACACTTGTGTGTATAAGGTAGTTGTTGTGAAATTGTTAGGTTAGATAACACTCGCATTAACATCTGCTGACCATGTGTATGTGACAAATAACATTTTATTGGATTCTGTGCTTCACAGTTTGGATGGTGTTCTTCGGCTTGCAAGTCTCCCCCTTTTTCCTCCAAACATAACGATGGTCATTATGGCCCAACAGTTCTATTATTGTTTCATCAGACCAGAAGACATTTCTCCAAAAAGTGCAATATTTGTCCCCATGTGCAGTTGCAAACTGTAGTCTGGATTTTCTATGGCGGTTTTGGAGCAGTGGCTTCAGGTTATGTCGATATAGGACTCGTTTCACTGTGGATATAGATACTTTTGTACCGGTTTCCTCCAGCATCTTCACAAGGTGTTGTAACTTTAATGTGTTAGAGTTAAAGTTTAAATTAATTCATGGAGCTGTATCTGAATATATTTCTTTACAGTTATTTACATATGTAATTGTATTGGTTAGTATTGAATTACGCTTTTGACTGCAAGTTCCAGAATGCCTTGCGACAGGAATGAGAGAGATAATGCGCCAGTTATGTGCAGGTGCAAAGTGATAAAGCTGATTTTCCGCTAGCATCTTACCTGCATTGCTCTGTAGAATCTAAAGTTGTTAAATGTAACGTGAACAAGTATTATTACTAAAATAAGCTTTCATTTCAAACCCGACGTCCCGAGTCATTACTTTGAAGACAGTTAATCTAAAACAAGGTCCTTTGCTGTTGTTCTGGGATTGATTTGCACTTTTCGCACCAAAGTACGTTCATCTCTAGGAGACAGAATGTGTCTCCTTCCTTAGTGGTATGACGGCTGCGTGGTCCCACGGTGTTTATACTTGCGTAGTATTGTTTGTAGAGATGAACGTAGTACCTTCAGGCGTTTGGAAATCGCTCCCAAGGATTACCCAGATTTGGTGGTCTACAAATTTTTCCTAAAATCTTGGCCACACTCCCCGTGGAGGCAGCAGCAGCAGGAGAGGCAGCGGTACCTGGAGAGATGGACTTGGGAGGAGATTCTGGGCGGCAAGGGACCCTGGACACAAGCAGGGGAATATCGCCGCCCTAAAGCAGAGCTGGAGGCAGCGAAAGCGGAGAGGCGCTGGTATGAGGAGGAAGCACGGCAGCGCGGCTGGAAGCCGAGAGGCAGCCCCAAACATTTCTTGGGGGGGGCACACGGGGAGTGTGGCAGAGGAAAAACTGTGGTGAAGTGTGGTCCACGCCCACCCACACCCTCCCCTATTAGGTTCAGGTTTTGCGGCAGGAGTCCGCACCTTTGGAATGGGGGGGGGGGGGGGGGGGGGGTACTGTCACGTTCTGACCTTGAATCCTTTGTTTTGTCTTTATTTAGTATGGTCAGGGCGTGAGTGGGGGTGGGCAGTCTGTTAGTATTTCTATATTTTCTATTTCTGTGTTTGGCCTGATATGGTTCTCAATCAGAGGCAGCTGTCTATCGTTGTCCCTGATTGAGAACCATATTTAGGTAGCCTGTTTTCCTTTTGTGTTTAGTGGGTGGTTATTTTCAGTCTGTGTGTCTGTACCAGATAGAACTGTTTCGGTTTTCATTTTGTTATTTTGTATTTGTAAAGTGTTCAGTTTGATTAAAAAAAAGGATGAACACTTACCACGCTGCGCTTTGGTCCTCTCCTTCCAACGACGACAACCGTTACATTAACATAAGTATTTGGTACATCAGAAAAGCAGAACTTAATATTTGGTACAGAAACCTTTGTTTGCATTTACGGAGCCACTCCTTAGTTGCCCTGGCTGTGTGTTTCGGGTCGTTGTCATGCTGGAAGACCCAGCCACGACCCATCTTCAATGCTCTTACTGAGGGAAGGAGGTTGTTGGCCAAGATCTCGCAATACATGGCCCCATCCATCCTCCCCTCAATACGGTGCAGTCGTCCTGTACCCTTTGCAGAAAAGCATCCCCAAAGAATGATGTTTCCACCTCCATGCTACACGGTTGGGATGGTGTTCTTGAGGTTGTACTCATACTTCTTCTTCCTCCAAACACGGCGAGTGGAGTTTTTACCAAAAAGCTCTATTTTTGTCTCATCAGACCACATGACCTTCTCCCATTCCTCCTCTGGATCATCCAGATGGTCATTGGCAAACTTCAGACGAAAAGGTTGAAGGTGGTCTTGTCAAATAGCTGTATTTCATCCTTACTACTATCACAAACTGGTGGTGGTCGTCTGCTAAGTCAGTAATTACTTCCCTGTAGCTAACCAGTCACCACCAGCCTTCTAGTGCCTGGTTAAGAAACAAGCTGATTTACCAAATTAAAATATACAGGTTCTGTAGTCTCTCTCAACCCTCCCACGTTACCATTGCCTTTCATATACAGGTTCTGTAGCCAACTCCCCCTCTTTTCCTTAGAGAAAACTGTGTTTTCGTTCAACAATGTTTAAAATACATTTATAAAATGTGTTTAATTGAACCCATATTTTAACTAGGCAAGTCAGTTAAGAACAAATTCTTATTTACAATGACGGCCAACCCCGGCCAAACCCGGAAGATGCTGGGCCAATTGTGCACCGCCCTATGGGACTCCAATCACAGCCGGATTTGATACTGCCTGGATTCAAACCAGGGACTGAGTGACTCCTTTTGCACTGAGATGCAGTGCCTTAGACCACTGCACCACTCGGGAACCAGCAATACATTTTTATCTTTCTACCGTGCATTTGTGGGCCGTATTTTGAGAAAGAGCGAGAGAGGGCAAGAAAGAGAGAGAGATGAGTGACCTACCTGTTGTGCTGCGTTGGCAGATTGATGCATGTAATACTGCTGGGTCTGTAGCTTTGTGTACATGGCATAGTCCTCATTCATAAGCTTAGCATAAAGAGACAGAGCCTCCATCAACTTCACATTCAGCTCTGACAGCTCTGAATGCTTCCTGAAACACAGGAGTCAGTCAGTCAGCCAAGCAACCAGTCAGTCAGTCAGTCAGTCAGTCAGCCAAGCAACCAGTCAGTCAGTCAGCCAAGCAACCAGTCAGTCAGTCAGCCAAGCAACCAGTCAGTCAGTCAGTCAGTCAGCCAAGCAACCAGTCAGCCAGCCAAGCAACCAGTCAGCCAGCCAAGCAACCAGTCAGTCAGTCAGCCAGCCAAGCAACCAGTCAGTCAGTCAGTCAGCCAGCCAAGCAACCAGTCAGTCAGTCAGTCAGCCAGCCAAGCAACCAGTCAGTCAGTCAGCCAAGCAACCAGTCAGTCAGTCAGCCAAGCAACCAGTCAGTCAGTCAGCCAAGCAACCAGTCAGTCAGTCAGCCAAGCAACCAGTCAGTCAGTCAGTCAGTCAGCCAAGCAACCAGTCAGTCAGTCAGCCAAGCAACCAGTCAGTCAGTCAGCCAAGCAACCAGTCAGTCAGTCAGCCAAGCAACCAGTCAGTCAGTCAGCCAAGCAACCAGTCAGTCAGTCAGCCAAGCAACCAGTCAGTCAGTCAGCCACGCAACCAGTCAGCCAGTCAGCCAAGAAACCAGTCAGCCAACCAACCAACCAACCAGTCAGTCAACCAACCAACCAACCAGTCAACCAACCAGTCAGTCAGTCAGTCAGTCAGTCAGTCAGTCAACCAGTCAGTCAGTCAGTCAACCAACCAGTCAACCAACCAGTCAGTCAGTCAACCAACCAGTCAGTCAGTCAGTCAACCAGTCAGTCAACCAACCAGTCAGTCAACCAACCAGTCAGTCAACCAACCAGTCAGTCAGTCAACCAACCAGTCAGTCAACCAACCAGTCAGTCAACCAACCAGTCAGTCAACCAACCAGTCAGTCAACCAACCAGTCAGTCAACCAGTCAGTCAGTCAACCAGTCAGTCAGCAAGGTGTAAGCTGAATACCGTACCTGTCAGTGCTCTCAAGCTTCTGATCAATGAGGGGACACATCTGGTTGCAGGCACCTTAGCAGAACAAGAAACACAATGTTATGTAATGTTTTGTAACTGTATAGTGCATTCTAAATGCAACTAGTGTTTTAATTAAGAAACAAGTTAAATAAATTATTAATGACAGTAGTTAGTCAGTCTTACCCACTAGATGCAAGAGTCAGTCAGTCAGTCAGTCAGTCAGTCAGTCAATCTTAGCCTCTAGCTGTAGAAGTTAGCCATTCAGTCTTAGCCCCTAGCTGTAGGAGTTAGTCATTCTTACCGTTTAGCTGTAAGAGTTAGTCAGTCTTACTAACTACCTCTTACAGCTAGTGTGTTAGTTGGGTAAGAATGACAAACTAGCTAACTAACCCTCTAGCTGTAAGAGTTAGTCATTCTTACCCTTAGCCTGTGTTCGTAATGGCTGCTCAGTGAAACGACCTGTCCTGATTTGTCATAGACAATTGCTAAAAAAAAAACTTTAATGAGCAAGCCTTCCTTCATGACCTGGTCTCTGTAAAATTGTATAGAATCAGCTTGACGTTTGGACCTTCTTTTTTAATATTTTTAATGGTATTGTTAACAAACACGCCCCCATAAAGAAAATTCGAATTAAAAACAGGTTCAGCCCCTGGTTCGACCGTGATCTTGCAGAGTTACTCCACCTCAAGAATTGCATTGGCGAAAGGCTCAGCAAACGCATACTCAGAATGACTGGTTCTCATCCAGGCAAATGAGGAATAAGTGCACTCAGGCTATCCGGAAGGCGAAATTTAGATACTTTAAGAAGCAGTTCTCTCTCTGTGGGTCTAACCTCAAGAAGTTCTGGAAAACGGTTAAAGACCTGAAGAATAAACTCTCCTCACAGCTGCCCATGTCCCTTAATGTTGATGTGGTTGTTACTGACAAGAAGCACATGGCTGAGCTCTTTAATCACCACTTCATTAAGTCAGGATTCCTATTTGACTCAGCCATGCCTCCTTGACTGTCCAACATTTCCTCATCTCCCACCCCTTCTAATGAGACTAACCCCGATGTTTCTCCAGCTTTTTCCACTGCCCTGCTACAAAGTTTCTCCCTGAAGGCAGTCACTGAATCCGGGGTGCTAAAGGAGCTCTGTAAACTTGACCCCAGAGAAACATCTGGGTCAGATGGTTTAGACCCTTTCTTCTTTAAGGTTGCTGCCCCTATCATCGCAAAGCGTCTCTCCTTTCTGGGGAGGTTCCAATGGCTTGGAAGGCAGCCACAGTTCGTCCTTTATTTAAAGGGGGAGATCAAGCTGATCCTAACTGTTATAGGCCTATTTCTATTTTGCCCTGTTTATCAAAAGTGTTGGAAAAACTTGTCAATCATCAACTGACTGGCTTTCTTGATGCCTATAAATATTTTCTCTGGTATGCAATCCGGTTTCAGCTCAGGTTATGGATGTGTCACTGCAACCCTAAAAAGGTCCTCAATGATGTCACCATTGACCTTGATTCTAAGAAATGTTGCTATTTTTATTGACTTTGCCAAAGCTTTCGATATGGTAGACCATTCAATTCTTGTGGGCCGTCTGAGGAGTATTGGTGTCTGAGGGGTTTTTGGCCTGCTTTGCTAACTACCTCAAAGAGTGCAGTGTATGAAGTCAGAAAATCTGCTGTCTCAGCCACGGCATGTTACCAAGAGAGTACCCCAAGGCTCAATCCTAGGCCCCACACTCTTCTCAATTTACATCAACAACATAGCTCAGGCAGTAAGAAGCTCTCTCATCCATTTATATGCCGATGATACAGTCTTATACTCAGCTGGCCCCTCCCCGGAATTTGTGTTAAATGCTCTACAACAGAGCTTTCTTACTGTCCATCAAGCTTTCTCTACCCTTAACCTTGATCTGAACACCTCCAAAACAAAGGTCATGTGGTTTGGTAAGAAGAATTCCCCACAGGTGTGATTACTACCTCTGAGGGTTTAGAGCTCGAGGTAGTCACCTCATACAAGTACTTGGGAGTGTGGCTAGATGGTACACTGTCCTTCTCTCAGCACATATCAAAGCTGCAGGCTAAAGTTACATCTAGACTTGGTTTCCTCTATTGTGATTGCCCATCTTTCACTCCAGCTGCCAAACTAAGCCTGATTCAGACGATCATCCTACGCATGCTAGATTACGGAGACATAATTTTTAGATCGGCAGGTAAAGGTGCTCTCGAGCAGCTAGATGTTCTTTACCATTCGGCTATCAGATTTGCCACCAATGCTCCTTATAGGACTGTATACCCGTCGCAAGACCAACAGGTTGATGCTTATTTATAAAAAACCCTCTTAGGCCTCACTCCCCCCTATCTGAGATATCTACTGCAGCACTCATCCTCCACATACAACACCAGCTCTGCCAGTCACATTATGTTAAAGGTCCCCAAAGCACACATCCATGGGTCACTCCTTTTCAGTTTGCTGCAGCTAGCGACTGGAACGACCTGCAACAAACACTCAAACTGGACAGTTTTATCTCAATCTCTTTATTCAAAGACTCAATCATGGACACTCTTACTGACAGTTGTGGCTGCTTTGTGTGATGCATTGTTCTCTCTACCTCCTTGCCCTTTGTGTTGTTGTCTGTGCCCAATAATATTTGTACCATGTTTTGTGCTGCTACCATGTGTTGCTACCATGTTGTTGTCATGTTGTGATGCTACCATGCTGTGTTGTCATGTGTTGCTGCCTTACTATGTTATTGTCTTAGGTCTCTCTTTATGTAGTGTTGTCTCTTGTCGTGATGTGTGTTTTGTCCCCTCTTTATTATTTATAATCCCAGTCCCCGTCCCCGCAGGACGCCTTTTGCCTTGTGGTAGGCCGTCCTTGTAAATAAGAATTTGTTCTTAACTAACTTGCCTAGTTAAATAAAAGGTTAAATAAGATAAATAAAATACCCTCTAGCTGTAAGAGTTAGTCAGTCTTACCCTCTAGATCAGGCCTGGGCAATTATTTTCCCAGTATGACTGTTGACAGATATATCTACTGTAACTCCTAATCTTTGGAAAGTTTTGTTCATCGAGAGATGCATAGAACCTCGTCAGTGACATTGTTTTGACTAGTTCTCCAATCACTGCATCAGACCGATCAGCTCAAGTTGCAAGTCAGTGGGAGCGTGGTCCACAATGAAGGTGAAATGAGAGGAAACCAACCGCATGTCATTTTCCAACACTTTGAAATCCTCAAAACTATGAGAAAAAAACTCCCTGTTCAAAGCACGCAGCAGCAATGTATAATTCTCCCCCTGGTCATCTGATAGGGAACAGACTAGTAGTGTCAAAAAGTGGGTGAGATTGTTGGCTTCTACTTGGCAGGCCAGGAGGAGTAATTTTCCCTTGAAGGCTTTAACAAGGCTGTACATCTGAAGGCCCTTCCCTTGTAGTTTGGAAATCAGTTCATTCATGAGTGCCATGATGAAGGCATGATTGATGGTAAAGGCAAAATCAGCCAAACATTCTTTAACTTGCTGGTGAGGGAAATCCACATATTTTCCTTTCATTTGCAAAATCTCAGCAATCTCCAACTTCAGGTCCCACACCCTTTAAGCACCTTCCCCAAACTCAGCCATCTCACGTTTGTGTGGTAGGGGAGATCTACATGACCCAAACTCGTCTCTTCCAACAGTGAGACAAACAGCCTGTGGTTTAAAGTTTACTACTTCAGTGAACATATCCACAACATGGCTCATTTTCAGAACACATTGACAAAGCAGCTCCTGATGAATAATGCAATGCAGGAAATTACCCTTGATCATTTTCTGATCTGGGTTCAGCTCAGCAATTTGATCTTGTATCTTTTTCAAAAGGTCAATGTTTTTTCCTGTCAAGTTTGGGCACCAATCAGTGGTCACACTGGATAACTTTTCAAAACTCAGTCACACTTTTTAACCTCCTCAAATAAATCTTTCCCTGTGGTTGTGCTCTTCATTGACTGCACTGAAACAAGCTCCTCTGTAATTTCAAAGTCTGGGGTTATGCCTCGTAAGAATATCAACAACTGAGCCGTGTCACATGCATCACTGCTCTCATCCAGGGCCAAGGAGAAATCCTTTACCTTGTCTTTCAACTGTGGTTCTATATTCTCTGCGATGTCCTCAACACGATGTGTCACCGTTCGTCTTGACAGGGAAACAATTTTCAAACAGCTTTCTTGTCGGGGCAAAGTATTGCTGCAGAGTCAATTAAACATTCTGTAATGAATTCTAACTCAGCGAATGGCTTGCTATGTTTAGCAATTTTGTGGGACAGTACATATCTAGCTATCGCAATTCTGTTTGAATGAATGCAGTTTTGTGAAAACTCCTTGCTGCTTTTGCAACTGAGAAAGTAACTATTGATGCAATTGCCCTCTGCTCAGAAGACATATTCCAATATTTCTCTGCATGCTTCGTCCGGATGTGTTGGGACAAGTTCTAGTCATTCAAGACAACAATGCTAACTTTGCACACAGCTTTCCCTGGTACCTCAAATAAATATTTTGATGTACACTCTTGCTGGAACACCCTACATTCATTGTCTAATTGCCCCAAAAACTAATTTTTGGGCCAATTTCTAGCGAGCTACTATTTGTAAGTGTGAAGTCAGCCTGTCAGTCACTGTCTGGTCTTTTTTATAAAAAAATATAATAATTTTACACCTTTATTTAACTAGGCAAGTCAGTTAAGAACACATTCTTATTTTCAATGACGGCCTAGGAACAGTGGGTTAACTGCCTGTTCAGGGGCAGAACGACAGCTGGGGGGTTTGAACTTGCAACCTTTCGGTTACTAGTCCAACGCTCTAACCACTAGGCTACCCTGCCGCCCCGTCTTTGTGCAGTTGTTATTTATACGTGCCTTTTTATTTTATCTTTATTTCACCGTTATTTAACCAGGTAAGCCAGTTGAGAACAAGTTCTCATTTACAACTGCGACCTTGCCAAGATAAAGCATAGCAGTGCGACACAAACAACACAGAGTTACACATAAGCAAACGTACAGTCAATAACACAAAATAAATGAAAGATGTTTCTATTTATGTACAGTGTGTGCAAATGTAGAAGAGTAGGGAAGTAGGCAATAAATAGGCCCTAGAGGCAAAATAATTACAATTTAGCATTAATACTGGAGTGATAGATGTGCAGATGATGATGTGCAAGTAGAGCTACTGGGGTGCAAAAGAGCAAGAGGGTAAGTAATAATATGGGGATGAGGGAGTTGGGTGTGCTATTTACAGATGGGCTGTGTACAGGTACAGTGATCGGTAAGCTGCTCTGACAGCTGATGCTTAAATTTAGTGAGGGAGATATGAGTCTCCAGCTTCAGTGATTTTTGCAATTTGTTCCAGTCATTGGCAGTAGAGAACTGGAAGGAAAGGCAGCAAAAACAAGTGTTGGCTTTGGGGATGACCAGTGCAATATACCTGCCGGAGCGCGTGCTACGGGTGGGTGTTGCTATGGTGACCAGTGAGCTGAGATAAGGCGGGCATTTAACTAGCAAAATGTCCCACAAGCAGTGGTAATTAAATCATTACACAAATACAAGTATTCATTGGTCTTTTAATTTGAATAACAAATACTTAAAAAAAAAAAACTTTACTATCGCAAATTCTTTATGTGATCTGAGCATGATTCCACGGGCAGTATTGAATCAGGTCGCGGGCCACATAGGGCCCCCGGACCGGCCTTTGCCCAGGCCTGCTCAAGCTGTAAGAGTTAGTCAGTTTCTCCGTATACAAAAACGTAATATTGTGACTCACCACCTGGATTCGGTCTTATGTAGCAACATTTGAATTTCTGTTTTTACAAATGGATAAATGTAGAGACTCCGAGCTACAAAATGGTATATCATACACTGCATTTGAGTAAACAATGGGAAAGTAATTGAAAGTTGATACACTTGTAAACTCACTTTTGAGAAAACGGTCTTTCAATGTTTTGGCACTACTATAGGAGAGCCCTTCTTTGTCTACACCCATTCAGCATTGTTCACACTCTCTTAAGCCTTAGACCCACCCATCTCTTTAAGTGTTGATCCAACCATTTTGTACTATCTTACCAGCTACTTCCAGACATCTAAGAGAGAGAGAGAACAGCTCACTGAACATTACTCACCCTTGCAGAGCTGGTTAGGCTGTTACAGTATGTTATCCAGCGCGTTGGTGACCGCAACTGTGCTGTCACATTGTTCGTTCGTAAATTCAGAGCACACTGGACGCTCTGACTTAACGACAGTCAAGCACCCAAGCTAACTGGCTAACATTGGCTAGCTACTTCCAGACACATAATGAGAGAACACCCCACTGACTATTTTACTCCCCCTAGCAGAGCTGGTTAGGCTGTTTTCCAGAGCGTTGGTGACTAACAGTGCTGCTGGCAACAATTTAATTTTGCTTTCTTTGCCGACGTTTACTGACTCCAGACAAATTAGACGGGTGTTGAGCGTTCAAAAATGTATCAGTTATTGTGCACTCTGGCACACTAGGACAAAACTCAGTCCTCCAGAAAGTAGAGAGCATACACATAACGTTAGCAAGCTAACAGTACACTTTAACTTGACATTAGGTTTATGCAGTTTTACTACACAATACATTTTCTTTTAAAGCCGCGTTTGACACAATTACCTAGACATACTGACCAGCTCCAATAGACAGACGTGTGCTATATGGAAGACCAATCCAAACTCATCTCTCGGCATGTCCAGCCCACTCATTACCTCAGCAAATCAAGGCTAGCAGGAAGGTTTCTCTGTTTTTCTGTGGCTAAACCAACTAGGCTCGTAACTGAACAATATTATTCGTATTTACAGATGGCATAAAAGTTTGATATTAAGGCACATGAAAGTTCACATGTTTGAGATGGCATTTCTGCAGAAAAAAAACAACATTTTGGTAAAAATTTATTTTTTGCGTTCAAACGGCTCTCCCGTGAAGTCGTGACTTGCGACATACGCCTAGTTTACGGAATCAGGTCATTATTAGCCACCATGTAATTAGATAACTCTCCTTCATTGTTTGGTGAAAAAGATAAGAGAAAATATTGTTCAATTAAATCAACCCCTTTATCGAATATTGAAATGGAAGGAAGTGGTCATAATTAATATTTTCTGTAATTTCAGTGTCACTGTTTATAAATTCTAAACAGAAATACCTTATTTACATAATTATTCAGACCTTTTGCTATGAGACTCGAACTTGAGCACAGGTGCATCCTGTTTTCATTAACCATCCTTGAGATGTTTCTACAACTTGATTAGTGTCTAGGCACAGATCTGAGGAAGGGCACCAAAACATTTCTGCAGCAATGAAGGTCCCCAAGAACACAATGGCCTCAATCATTCTTAAACTGAATAAGCTTGGAACCACCAAGACTCTTCCTAGAGCTGACCGCCCAGCCACACTGAGTAATCAGGGGAGAAGGGCCTTGGTCAGGGTGGTGACCAAGAACCCAATTGTCACTCTGTTAGAGCTCTAGAATTTCTCTGTGGAGATGAGAGGACCTTCCAGAAGCCCAACCATCTCTGCAGCACTCCACCAATCAGGCCTTTATGGTAGAGCAGCCACTCCTCAGTAAAAGGCACCTAAAGGACTCAGACCATGAGAAACAAGATTCTCTGGTTTGATGAAACCAAGATTGAACTCTTTGGCCTGAATGCCAAGCGTCACGTCTGGAGAAAACATGGCACCATCCCTATGGTGAAGCATGGCTGTGGCAGTATCATGCTGTGGCGATGTTGTCAGTGGCAGGGACTCTCCAAATACAAGTGTGACAAGCTTGTAGCATCATACCCAAGAAGACTTGATGCCAAAAGTGCTTCAACTTATGTAAATGTGATATTTCAGTTTCTTATTTTTTATAAAATTGGCAAACATTTCTAAACCTGTTTTTGTTTTGTCACTATCGGATATTGTGTGTAGATTGATGAGGGAAAAAAACTATTCAATCCATTTTAGAGTTAAGCTGTGACAAAAAGTGAAGGTCTGAATACCTTCCGAAGGCACTGTATGTCTATGGTGTATTTACTGTGTGTGTGTGTCTAAATGATGTATGTACTATGAGCTGAGCCATAAGGGAGACGAGACCTCTACCACCCCACTAGGGAGGGGGGGGTGTAGCCTGTTTTTTCCCCCCTACTATGTTTCTGAAATCACCATCATCCACTAAATAACTTGTCATTTTTGCAGATTAAATGTTTGAGCTGCTAATGAATCAATATGTATTGTTTGAATTAGCTATGACATAGCAAATGCATATACAGCACAACATTCGATTTCATCCCCATCTCAAAACCAAATGGTTTTGACCATTTGGAAGTGTTTCATGAGCTTCTTTTGTATTCCAGCTTTGGCCTCGCAAAAGCGATTCCTCGTTACGAAAATATAAACTTTACCCTGTATATCTAAAAATGACCATATACACCATTTTATTTATTTATTTATTTTAACAAAACTATTGCTGATGGTGAACCTGAACAATGGAAATAAACTATTGTAAGCCACGTAAAACAGGAATAGCCAGATCAGTTGTTTCCGGTAGCTTACTTTTATTCTGGTAAAATAACATAGGTCACTCAACCAATAAAGACTAATATTGGGCAAGCCATTTTAGCATTTGAATGCTGAAGGTGCTGTGTAAGATCAGGCCCTACTCGCTTTGGCAGCGCGGATCTGGGCACAGTGCGCAGTTTGATGAGGCTACTGATTTTCCCTAGGTTGTTCTGCATGCAAAATTACTTGTAGATCAATGACTGTCAACACAGTTAAATGCTTAGCTAGACACCAGAGGAGATCAGGTATTTTTGTAAGGAAGAAAGTAATATGAGCCAAAAATGTTGATGAATTTGAAATTTGTAATGTTTGAATCGGTTTTGGGGTCCACAAACCATCTTAAACATTGAAATCAGTGACTGATGCGCATCGGTGAATTGTTACATACCTATTAGTTAGTCAATCTTAACCTCTAGCTGTAAGAGACAGAGAGATAGATGGATAGACTTAGCATTTAGCTTTAAGAGTTAGTCTTTGCCTCAAGCTGTTTTGGTTAGTAGGTCTTATCCCCTCTAGCTGTAAAGGTTAGTTAGTAATAGTTGTTCAGTAAGTCAATCTTACCCTCTAGCTGTAGGAATTTGTTATTTAGTAATAGTTGTTCAGTAAGTTAATCGTAAGTCAGTCTAGCTGTAAGAATTAGTAAGTTGGTCTCACCCTCTAGCTGCAGCAGCTCACAGGCATCAGACTGGTTGTCTGTTGGATCTGCACTCTGGATCATGTGCAGCAGCTGGTCCATTTTCTCCTGGTGAGGAAAAATAACCAAATAGAACTTCAGTAGAGCTTTTTTATGAAAGGAAGTAAAACATTACACCTATAATAGTATACACTGAGTATACCAAACATTTGGAACACCTTCCTAATAAGAGTTGTGCCCTTTTGCGGTCAGAATAGCCTCCATTCGTCGGGCCATGGACTCTACAAGGTGTCGAAAGCGTTCCACAGGGATGCTGGCTCATGATGACTCCAATGCTTCCTACAGTTGAGTCAAGTTGGCTGAATGTCCTTTGGGTGGTGGACCATTCTTGGGACAAAAGGGAAACGGTTGAGCATGGAAAAACCAGCCGTGTTGCAGTTCTTGACAAAACAATGCTTCTGGCACCTACTACCATACCCCGTTCAAAGGCACTTAAATATTTTGTCTTGCCCATTAAACTTCTGAATGGCACATGTACACAATCCATGTCTCAAGACTTAAAAACATTCTTTACGTAACCGGCCGCGACCGGGAGGTCCGTGGGGCGACGCACAATTGACCTAGCGTCGCCCGGGTTAGGGAGGGCTTGGTCGGTAGGGGTGTCCTTGTCTCATCGCGCACCAGCGACTCCTGTGGCGGGCTGGGCGCAGTGTGCGCTAACCAAGGTGGCCAGGTGCACGGTGTTTCCTCCGGCGCATTGGTGCGGCTGGCTTCCGGGTTGGATGCGTGCTGTGTTAAGAAGCAGTGCGGCTTGGTTGGGTTGTGTATCGGAGGACGCATGACTTTCAACCTTCGTCTCTCCCGAGCCCGTACGGGAGTTGTAGCGATGAGACAAGATAGTAGCTACTACAACAATTGGATACCACGAAATTGGGGAGAAAAAAGGGGTGAAATTCACAAAAAATAAAATGAAAAAAAGATTATATATTATTTATATTTTATAAATCTGCAAAAAGTATTTAAAAACTTTTGCTTTGTCATTATGGGGTAGATTGATGAGGGAAAACCCCCAATTTAATCAATCAATTTAATCAATTTTAGAATAGGACTGTAATGAACAAAAAGTCAAGGGGTCTGAATACTTTCCAAACGCGCACACGCCGTCAAGTCTTAGAACACCTAATTTAAGAGCTTTTCATTATTTTTATTATTTTCTAAATTGTAGAATAATAGTGAAGACATCCGAACAATGAAATAACTACATGTGTTACCAAAAAAGCGTTAAACAAATCGAAATATATTTTATATTTGAGATTCTTCAAAGTAGCCTCCCTTTGCCTTGATGACAGCTTTGCACACTCTTGGCATTCTCTCAACCAGCTTCATGAGGTAGTTACCTGAAATGCATTTCAATTAACAGGTGTGCCCTGTTAAAAGTTCATTTGTGGAAATGTCTTCCTTCTTAATGCGCTTGGGCCAATCAGTTGTGTTGTGGCAAGGAGGGGTGGTATACAGAAGACAGCCCTATTTGGTAAAAGACCAAGTCCATAATATGTCAAGAACAGCTCAAATAAGCAAAGAGAAATGACAGTGGATCTTTACTTTAAGACACAAAGGTCAGTCAATACGGAACATTTTAAGAACTTTGAAAGTTCCTTCAAGTGCAGTCGCAAAAACCATCAAGCGCTATGATGAAACTGGCTCTTATGAGGACCGCCACAGGACAGGAAGACCCAGAGTTACCTCTGCTGCAGAGGATAAGTTCAATAGAGTTACCAGCCTCAGAAATTGCAGCCAGATAAATGCTTAACACAGAATTCAAGTAACAAACATATCAACATCAACTATAATGTGTGATTCAGGCCTTCATGGTCACATTGCTGCAAAGAAACCACTACAAAAGGACACCAATAATAAGAATAGGCTTGTTAGGGTCAAGAAACACAAGCAATGGACATTAGACCGGTGGAAATCTGTCCTTTGGTCTGGAGTCGAAATTTGAGATTTTTGGTTCCAACCACCCTGTCTTTGTAAGACGCAGTGTGGGTGAACGGAAGATCTCTGCATGTGTATTTCCCACCATGGAGGAGAAGGTGTTATGGTGTGTGGGTGATTTGCTGGTGACACGGTCTGTAATTTATTTAGAATTCAAGGCACACTTAACCAGCATGGCTACCATAGCATTCTGCAGCGATACGCCATCCTATCTGGTTTGCGCTTATTGGAACTACCATTTGTTTTTCAACAGGACAATGGCCCAACACATCTCCAGGCTGTATAAGGGCTATTTGACCAAGATGGAAATTGATGGAGTGCTGCATCAGATGACCTGGCCTCCAATCACCAGACCTCAAACCAATTGAGATTATTTGGGATGAGTTGAACCGCAGAGTGAAGGAAAAGCAGCCAACAAGTGCTCAGCATATGTGGGAACTTCAAGACAGTTGGAAAAGCATTCCAGGTGAAGCTGGTTGAGAGAATGCCAAGAGTATACAAAACTGTCTTCAAGGCAAAGTGTGGCTATTTGAAAATATTTTGATTTGTTTGATTACTACATGATTCCATGTGTTATTTCATAGTTTTGATGTCTTCATTATTATTGTACAATGTAGAAAATAGTAAAAATTAAGAAAAACTCTTGAATGAGTAGGTGTGTCCAAACTTTTGACTGGTACTGTACATAAAGCTGTAGAATAAAGCTGTCGTACCTCGTCTATGTAGACCGGTTCAGGCTCAGGCTCTATGCTCTCCACCTGGACCTCCTCACTGAACTGCACCGTCTTCTTTTCTGTCTTCACTGTGGACACAGGACAGTCAGGGGGACAGTAAGGGGGACATGGAGGCAGTCATGGTTTTATTTTTATTTATTTAACCCCTATTTTCTCAGGTAAATTGTCTGAGAACACATTCTCATTTACAGCAACAATCTGGGGAATAGTTACAGAGGAGACATGGACAGCCAGGGGGACATGGAGATAGCCAGGGGGGCTTTGTGTGTGTGTGTGTGTGTGTGTGTGTGTGTGTGTGTGTGTGTGTGTGTGTGTGTGTGTGTCAGGGTTTCCGTTAAGAGGTCATAGGCGGCTTTGGCAGTTAATTTTTTTTTCTTTAAATCGGCTCCTGTCAATTATCCAGGAGAAGAAAAAAAAATAGGTTATAGGTTAATTTCCATAATTTAGTGGAATTAAATTAATGCATGTGTATATTCGTTACATTAATCTTATTCATCACACAGGCACAGCATTCAGATAGAGCCTTTGAGTGGAAAATATGTCAGACAGCGCAAGAACTGCTGTTACAGCATCTCAAACTGCTAATTCGTTGGCTGTTTCGAGCCAAATCATTGCGCAACAATTCTAAATGCAATCCCGTGTTGAGGTACTACTTGTATTTCTCAAGTGGTGATTGAAGTGTGCTTCCCATTCACCATTCAAATGTATAGGCAACGGAAGGCAGCCTTCATCGACGCATCACACACCACTTTGCAATGAGCTGGAGGTAGCATGCATTTTGAAAACACAATTGTTTGAAACCTGAACGTTTTTACCACATATGAGGCATGTCTTACCTTGCTTCAAAGTAGCCTAGCCAAAATCAGACCATATCCTTGGAGGTAATTACTTTTTTTTAAATACTCCCATTTGCCATTGAAACCAGTAGTCCATTATTTTATAAAGGCTTCCACATGCCATTGAAACCAGTAGTCCATTTTTTATAAAGACTTCCACATGCCATTGAAACCAGTAGTCCATTATTTTATAAAGACTTCCACATGCCATTGAAACCAGTAGTCCATTATTTTATAAAGGCTTCCACATGCCATTGAAACCAGTAGTCTATTATTTATAGACTTCATATGCCATTGAAAACAGCATTTGTATAACATTCTATAGGTTTTTAAATCAACATTATTTTTGTCCAGCAGCCAAAGGTATAATCCTAGTCATATTAGCAACCCATGCTAGTTGATGATAATCCTAGTCATATTAGCATCCCATGCTAGTTGATGATAATCCTAGTCATATTATCATCCCATGCTAGTTGATGCATCTTTAAATCTCCCCTCTTTCTACATTTCTAACAGATATTTTCATCTATGTCACATGAAACCGCTTGCGCACTTTTGACAACTGTGTTTTCCCACTAATTGCATTATGGAACGAACATTAGCGCGTAGCCTACTGCTGTACTACTGCTGCATTGCTGCGCAGTTGTAATGTGAAGAAATAATAGTTATCAACATTAAGCAAAATGTTACCTGTTGCAACAGACTCCTTGCTTTAAAACATTTGTTTATTTTTATGTAGCCTAAGACTACTGTAGCCTAAGCCTACTGCACATATGTCAGAGTCAAGGCCCGCGGGCCACATCCGGCCCGCAAGAAGGTTTTTTACGGCCCCTGGGATGATCTTGATTTATTATTAGAACCGGCCCGCAGCAAGCCGGCAGCCCGCAGATCTTTTACACGCACCAATACTACATTTCCCACAATGCAAAGGTGACGCACCGAGCAGTAGGCTGCTTCATTTCAATATTTATTGGCACAGCAGTCGTCAGCATCACAGTAAAATTAACTTTCAGATACCCATCAAAAATGGCAAAACGGAAGGTGGATACTGAGAACCGGGGGTTTCAAACAAGGTGGGAGTCGGAGTATATGTTCACGAAGGTAGCTGGAAAACCTGTGTGTCTTCTGTGTGGAGAAAGTGTGGCGGTACTGAAAGAGTATAATCTGAGACGACATTATGAAACGAAACACGCGGACAAAAACAAGAATATGGACATGGAACAAAGGCTACAAAAGGCAGAGGAATTAAAACGAGGCCTCAAATCTCGACAGGCTCTGTTCAAAAAAGCCAAATCACAAGGCCAGGCTGCTGTCAAGGCCAGTTTTATTTTGGCAGAAGAGATCGCTAAATCAGCCCGGCCATTTACGGAGGGGGATTTCATCAAAAACTGCATGATTAAAGTTTGTGACGAAGTTTGCCCAGAAAAAAGGCAACTCTTTTTAAATGTGAGTCTGAGCAGAAACACCATTGCCGAGAGAGTAGACCAGTTGTCCATCAATCTAAAAGAGCAGCTTGTGAAAAAGGGAAAAGATTTTATTGCATATTCCTTGGCTGTGGATGAGAGCACCGACATTTCTGACATTGCCCAGTTGTCAATTTTCATCCGCGGAGTGGACTCCAGCCTAAGCGTGACAGAGGAGTTTTTGGCTTTACGTCCTATGCATGGCACAACTACGGGGCATGATTTGTATGAAGAGGTGTCAAGATGTGTAAATGAGATGGAGCTGCCTTGGGAAAAACTCGTGGGTTTGACAACCGACGGAGCACCTGCGATGTGTGGACACAGGAGCGGACTGGTGGCGAAGATACGGGAAAAGATGCAAGAGGAAAACGCGACAGGTGAGCTGACAGCTTATCATTGTATCATACACCAGGAAGCGTTGTGCGGTAAAGCCTTGAAAATGGAGCATGTAATGAGCATCATCACGCGCACAGTTAACTTTATCAGAGCCAAAGGTTTGAATCACCGCCAGTTCAAGGCATTTCTGACGGAGTTAGAAACGGAGCATGGTGATTTGCCTTATCACACAGAGGTGCGATGGCTAAGCCAGGGAAAGGTGCTTCAAAGATGTTTCGAGCTTCGTGAGGAGATTTGTCTATTCTTGGACAGCAAAGGGAAAGACACAACACAACTCCGAGACGAAATGTTTCTGTGTGAAATGGCTTTTCTGTGTGACATTACGAGTCATCTGAATGCAATAAACTTGCAGCTGCAGGGTCGGGATCGTGTCATCTCTGATATGTACAGTACAGTGAAGGCATTTAAAACCAAACTGACTCTGTGGGAGACGCAGATGCGGAAAGAAAATTTGAGCCACTTTCCCAGCTGCCAGACCATGAAAGAGAAGCTCTCTACCAGTGCGTTCCCGAGCACACAGTTGGCTGATAAAATAGGTATGCTTACCACTGACTTTCGACGCCGATTTGCTGACTTTGAAGCACAAAAAAGCAGGTTGGAACTGCTCGGTAACCCATTTGCTGTTGACGTGGAAAGCTCACCACCAAACCTCCAAATGGAGTTGATTGACCTCCAATGCAATGATGCACTGAGGGAAAAATATGCGGCAGTGGGTGCTGCGGAGTTTGCCCGTTTCCTCCCCGGCACAATGCCCCAGCTGCGCATCCAGGCTGCTCAAACGTTGTCTATGTTTGGCAGCACATACCTGTGTGAACAACTGTTTTCTTTGATGAACCTGAACAAAACATCACACAGAAGTCGACTTACTGCTGAACACCTCCACTCAATTCTGAGGATTTCTTCAGCTCAGAGCCTTACCCCAAACATTGATGAACTTGTGGAAAAGATGGGACACCACCAAGTATCACCCTCAACCTCAAACAAGTGAACATTACTGTGCAATCACATATTTAGAGTTTTTACTCAGTTCAAGTTTAAAAGTTAAAATTTAATATTTGTTTTCACTGCATGTTACTTCTCCTTAAACAAAGTGTTGTTTTTGATTAATAGATTTTTGCACTTTATTTTTTTGTATTTCAATCCAATTATATTTTAAAAATATTTCAGTTGAGTGGATGATAGAAAATTGCTATTATTGTTTTTTCTTTGAAGTAAATTTAGCCCACTTTTGCTAAAATAGAAAATATAGTCTACTGATGGTGCCTTGAATACCGGTTTCTTTCATTTAATGTTCATGTTATGGGGATATTTATATAAAGGAAATTTGTCTTTTGTGTCTGTTGAAAATTAAAGATTACTGACAGAGCTATAAGAAAATATTGCTTTATTTATCTGATCATATTGTAATATATTTGTTAGGTTTTCAGTAGGTTCAATTAGGTTCACTAGACTATATGCGTCATTTAAAAATTTTTCAATGAACATTCGAACAGTCCGGCCCTCGTCTTGTAGCTGATTTTTTTATTTGGCCCTCCGTCCATTTGACTTTGACACCCCTGGCCTACTGGTTGTATGCATTTGGGATCTACCGTCCCACAACAGTCCCAGAGTCTGTTTGCAATAGGATATTACTTTCTCAACAAACTTTTCTACTATGGGGATAGTTAGATTAACATCTGCTGATCGTTACTCGTCTTGTTGGCTAGTGATTCTGCTGTTCGTTACTGGTCTTGTTGACTAGTGATTCTGCTGATCGTTACTGGTCTTGTTGGCTAGTGATTCTGCTGATCGTTACTGGTCTTGGTGGCTAGTGATTCTGCTGATCGTTACTGGTCTTGGTGGCTAGTGATTCTGCTGTTTGTTACTGTTCTTGGTGGCTTGTGATTTTGCTGTTCGTTACTGGTCTTGTTGGCTGACAAAAAGTACATGTGTATGTAATGTTACTAACATCTTCAAAGTGCGCATCGGAATTCGGTAAGGAAACCACACTTGTTGCATTCTCGACTTGGATGTTTTATTTAGATTAATGACCATAATGTAAATGTGATTTCTGTCATTCTGAGCACCGTGAGTGGATGCCCTAATCTGGTTACGCACCCAATGAATATGGGTCCAGTACATTTGTCAAATGTCCGGTAAATTAAAATGCTGGTGGTCAAATGATCGCCGCCACATTTTCCTAACAGAAACCCTGGTGCATGTGAACTCACTCATCTCAGGCTCTGCAGTCAGATCAGCCGTTACAAAGTTTGAGGGGAATAGTCCAACTCCCTGATACGTTTCTCCTTTCCACCAGTTGGGGTCACTGAAACCCCAAAATACAGCCTGTTAGTGAACAGTAAGGACTGGTTTCCCAGACACAGCCCAGAAGAACCACTACTCCTGGGCTAAACAGGGCCCACTACTCCTGGGCTAAACAGGGCCCACTACTCCTGGGCTAAACAGGGCCCACTACTCCTGGGCTAAACAGGGCCCACTACTCCTGGGCTAAACAGGGCCCACTACTCCTGGGCTAAACAGCACACTGTGGTATGGCAGGGATATGGTTTAGAGGTTAGGGTTTGTATGGCAGGGATAGGGTTAGGGTTTAGGGTTGGTATGGTAGGGATAGTGTTTAGGGGTTTGTATGGCAGGGTTAGTGGTATGGCAGGGATAGGGTTGGTATGGAAGCAATAGTGGTATGATAGGGTTTAGGGTTTGTATGGCAGGGTTAGTGGTATGGCAGGGTTAGTGGAATGGGAGGGGTAGGGTTGGAATGGTAGGGATAGGATTTAGGGCTAAGGGTTAGTATGGCAGGGATAATGGTATGTTAGGGATAGGGTTTAGAGTTGGTATGGTAGGGTTAGTGGAATGGAAGGGAAAGGGTTTAGGGTTGGTATGGAGGGTTTAGTGGTATGGCAGGGATATGGTTTAGGGTTGGGTTAGTGGTATGGCAGGGATAGGGTTTAGGGTTGGTATGGAGGGTTTAGTGGTATGGCAGGGTTAGTGGAATGGAAGGGATATGGTGTAGAGTTGGTATGGCATGATATGGTGTAGGGTTGGTATGGCATGGATATGGTGTAGGGTTGGTATGGCATAGATATGGGGTAGGGTTGGTATGGCATGATAGGGTTGGTATGGCATGGATATGGTGTAGGGTTGGTATGGCATGGATATGGTGTAGGGTTGGTATGGCATGATATGGTTTAGGGTTGGTATGGTAGGGATAGGGTTTAGGGTTGGTATGGTAGGGTTAGTTGTATGATAGGGATAGGGTTTAGGGTTGGTGTGGCGGGGATAGGATTTAGGGTTGGTATGGTAGGGATAGGGTTGGTATGGCAGGGTTAGTGGTATGGCAGGGATAGGGTTTATGGTTGGTGTGGTAGGGATAGGGTTTAGAGTTGGTATGTAGGCATAGGGTTTAGGGATGGTATGGTAGGGATAGGGTTTAAGGGTTGGTATGGTAGGGATAGGGTTGCTATGGCAGGGATAGGGTTTAGGAGTTAGGTTTGGTATGGGAGGGATAAAGTTTAGGGTTGGTATGGCAGGGATAGGGTTTAAGGGTTGGTATGGCAGGGATAGGGTTTAAGGGTTGGTATGGCAGGGATAGGGTTTAAGGGTTGGTATGGCAGGGTTAGTGGTTTGGCAGGGATATGGTGTAGGCGTTAGTGGTATGGTAGGGATAGGGTTGGTATGGTAGGGATAGGGTTTAGGGTTGGTATGGTAGGGATAAGGTTCAGGGGTTAGTGGTATGGCAGGGATAGGGTTAGTGATATGGCATGGATAGTGTTGGTATGGCAGGGATAGAGGTATGGCAGGGATAGTGTTTAGTGGTATGGTAGGGATAGGGTTTAGGTTTGGTATGGCAGGGATAGGGTTTAGTGGTATGGCAGGGATAGGGTTGAGGGTTGGTATGGCAGGGATAGGGTTTAGGGGTTAGTGGTATGGCAGGGATAGGGTTTAGGGTTGGTATGGCAGGGATAGGGTTTAAGGGTTTGGGTTGGTATGGCAGGGATAGGGTTTAAGGGTTTGGGTTGGTATGGCAGGGATAGGGTTTAAGGGTTATTGGAATGGAAGGGATAGGGTTTAGAGTTGGTATGTAGGGACACAGTTTAGGGTTGGTATGGCATGGATACGGTTTAGGGTTGGTATGATAGGGATAGGGTTTAGGGTTGGTATGGCAGGGATAGTGGTATGGTAGGGATACGGTTTAGGGTTGGTATGGTAGGGATAGGGTTTAGGGTTGGTATGGTAGGGATAGGGTTTAGGGTTGGTATGGTAGGGATAGGGTTTAAGGTTGGTATGGTAGGGATAGGTTTAGGGTTGGAATGGCAAGGTGACCTGACCTGTCGTCCAGGATAGTGATGATCTCTCCAGACTTGAAGGTAAGCTCGTTGTCCTCTGCAGCCTCAAAGTCATAGATGGCCCTGACCTTCCTGCCCTCAGGCCTCTGGGAAGAGAGGAAAGAGGCGCTGGGGTACAAACCAGACCCAGACAGACCTGACCCGGGCTGACTTCGCTGCTCCTTTAGAGATAACTCTATGGCTGGGGGAGGAGCGGAGAATGGAAGAAAGGAGAGAAGAGAGAGGAGAATGGAAGAAAGGAGAGAAGAGAGGGGGGGCAGAAGACAAGAGGACATGGTCAGAGATTTACAATTACATTTTAATATATTTAGTAATATGCTAATTCCATGATCATGTCGTTACAAACTTTATTCCAGAAGAAGCAGTCTATTTACCTTCGGCCAGGTCTAGTTTTAATCTAGAACCCAGTCTAGTGGGTGTCTTTACCTTTAGCCAGGTCTAGTGGGTGTCTTTACCTTTAGCCAGGTCTAGTGGGTGTCTTTACCTTTAGCCAGGTCTAGTGGGTGTCTTTACCTTTAGCCAGGTCTAGTGGGTGTCTTTACCTTTAGCCAGGTCTTCCTCCTCCTTCTTGTTGGTTAAGGTGGATGGATCCTTTGCCACTAAAGCAGGACTTGCTTTAGCTTTCTCCGCAGCCTAAACAGACCAATATCCAAGAATGAATGCAGCCCTATTCTGCTCCAGAATGAATGCAGCCTTGTAACAGCAACGTGTTTAATCTCTGTTTTATAATCACACAGTAGCCTGCCTACCCCCCCCCCAGTGCACCCACCTAAGAGCCCACAGCAGGGAAGGTGACGACCCCCCCCCCCCAGTACACCCACCTGAGAGCCCACAGCAGGGAAGGTGACCCCCTGTTCCCTGAGGTTCTTGATCATGGCTGAAATCAGGCTGAGCTGAGGGTCATTCCTAAAGTCCTCTGCCCACTCTACCATCAGTGCCTTCAGCTTCTCACATACCTTAGGGTGGCCCTGGACACACACACACACGTTTTCCACAAGTATGTAAAGTAGCCAGCCAAATAGAAAGAGTAGCCAGCAACGCACCCAGGGACCAGGGGGTTAAAGTCTTATTTACAGTTGTTTTACTGCAAGATATGAATTGACACAATGTTTGTTTTTCGAATTACGTACACTACCATTCAGAAGAAAAGCCATTTTTTGGTCCATTAAAATTACATCAAATTGATCAGAAATCCAGTGTATACATTGTTAATGTTGTAAATGACTATTGTAGCTGGAAACGGCTGATTTTTTTATGGAATATCTACATAGGCGTACAGAGGCCCATTATCAGCAACCATCACTCCTGTTTTCCAATGGCACATTGTGTTAGCTAATCCAAGTTGATTATTTTAAAAGGCTAACTGAGTATTAGAAAACCCATTTACAATTATGTTAGCATTGCTTAAAACTGTTGTCCTGATTAAAGAAGCAATAAAACTGGTCTTCTTTAACTAGTCAATACTTTAGTTGAGTATCTGGAGCATCAGCATTTGTGGGTTCAATTACAGGCTCAAAATGGCCAGAAACAAAGGACATTCGTCTGAAACTCGTCAGTCTATTCTTGTTCTGAGAAATGAAGGCTATTCCATGAAAGAAATTGCCAAGAAACAGAATAGAAAGAGTGGGAGGCCCCGGTGCACAACTGAGCAAGAGAACAAGTACATTAGTGTCTAGTTTGAGAAACAGACGCCTCACAAGTCCTCAACTGGCAGCTTCATTAAATAGTACCCACAAAACACCAGTCTCAAAGTCAACAGCAAAGAGGCAACTCCAGGACGCTGGCCTTCTAGGCAGAGTTGCGAAGAAAAAGCCATATCTGACTGGCCAATAAAAATAAATGAATAAGATGGGCAAAAGAACACAGACATGTGAAAATTGGACAAAAAGTGTTATGGACAGAAATCTAAGTTTGAGGTGTTCAGATCACAAAAAAAATGATTTGTAAGACGCAGAAAAAAATTATTATATGTTGGAGGAGTGCATGGTGGAGGCAATGTGATGGTCGGGGGTGCTTTGGTGGTGGTAAAGTGGGAGATTTGTACAGGGTAAAAGGGATCTTGAAAAAGGAAGGCTATCACTCCATTTTGCAACGCCATGCCATACTCTGTGGACGACGCTTAAATGGAGCCAATTTCCTCCTATAACAGGGCAATAACCCAAAGCACAGCTCCAAACTACACAATAACTATTTAGGGAAGAAGCAGTCAGCTGGTATTCTGTCAATAATGGAGTGGCCAGCAGTCACCAGATCTCAACCCGACTGAGCTGTTGTGTTCCCATCAAGTCAATCCAACTTGTGAGACGTGCTTCAGGAAGGGGTGAAATCTCTTCAGATTACCTCAACAAATTGACAACTAGAATGCCAAAGGTCTGCAATGGTGTAATTGCTGCAAATGGAGGATTCTTTGACAAAAGCGAAGTTATTTAAATTAAAAATCATTTTTTATAACCTTGTCATTGCAACCTTGCCTTCCTAATCATTTTGCAACTAATTTTATTTAATGCGTTTTCATGGAAAACAAGGACATTTCTAAATGACCCCAAACTTTTGAAAGGCAGTGTATTTTATTCAAACAGAACAATGAAGTAAAGGTCGAACGCAGCAGTTTTCAATATCTCAATATCAAATTATTTCTGGGTAACAATTAAGTACCTTCCTACGGTTGTTTTCAATTAAAAATGCTAAAAAAAATAAAAAATAAGTAGCTTCTTTGCAGGACTGTCTGGGAGTGTTCTGCGTGGGGAGGAGAAACCTAGCTGTTATTGGCAGAATTATGTTTGACAAATATAATGAAGGATAATTAACAACGTAAAGGCTTGATTCTGTCGACATTCTCAAGGCGCGGTTTTTGTTCAGACCAAATGTTAACCAAGACCGGAGTGAAGGGCAGTCAGTGGCTGTTGTGCACCTCACTTCACCCACCTGGAATCTGAGAGGAGGCAGTCAGCATTTTGAAACTATTTAACCATTTACTTAATTGTTTAAACCTGTACGTTTTATGTCATTTTATGAAGCATGTCTTGCCCTGTTTCAAAGTAGCCAAAATACAACCATAGAAATGTGGGTGGAATTCTATAAAGAGTTCATATGCCATTGAAACCAGCATTTTCATAACGTTCTATAGGTTTTCAAATCAACGTTTTAAATTGTCCAGCAGCCAAAGGTATAATCCTAGTCATATTAGCAACCCATGCTAGTTGATGATAATCCTAGTCATATTATCAACCCATGCTAGTTGATGATAATTCTTGACATAATAGCAACCCATGCTAGTTGATGATAATCCTTGACATATTAGCAACCCATGCTAGTTGATGATAATCCTAGTCATATTAGCAACCCATGCTAGTTGATGATAATCCTTGACATATTAGCAACCCATGCTAATTGATGATAATCCTAGTCATATTAGCAACCCATGCTAGTTGATGATAATCCTAGTCATATTATCAACCCATGCTAGTTGATGATAATTCTTGACATAATAGCAACCCATGCTAGTTGAAAAACTGGAATATGCTTAACACCCCGGCCGTCCTACAATCTAAACTAGATGCCCTCAATCTCACAAATTATCAAGGAACCTACCAGGTACAACCCTAAAAATCGGTAAACACGGGAACCCTCAGATATCATCCTGACCAACCTACCCTCAGTTTGAAAATGCTAGCCTTCGCTTCCCTAACAGAAATTTGCATCCTGTAACACAAATTTCCATATGTTTCGGGACACTGTAAAGTCCATGGAGAATAAGAGCACCTCCTCGCAGCTGCCCACTGCACTGAGGTTAGGAAACATTGTCACCACCGATAAATCTACAATAATCAAACATTTCAATAAGCATTTTTCTACAGCTGGCCATGCTTTCCCCCTGGCTACCCCTACCCTGGCCAACATCTCAGCCCCCTCATCCCCCCGCTACTCCTTCACCCAAATCGCTGATGTTCTGAAAGAGATGCAAAATCTGGACCCTACAAATCAGCTGGACTAGACAATCTGGACCCTCTCTAAAATTATCCACAGCCATTGTTACAATGCCTATTACTAGCCTATTCAAACTCTTTCGTATCATCTGAGATCCCTAAAGATTGGAAAGCTGCCGCGGTCATCCCCCTCTTCAAAGGGGGAGACACTCTAGACCCAAACTGTTACAGACCTATATCTATCCTGCCCTGCCATTCTAAAGTCTTCAAAAGCCAAGTTAACAAAGATCAACCATTTCGAATCCCACTGTACCTTCTCCGTTATGCAATCTGGTTTCTGAGCTGGTCATGGGTGCACCTCAGTCACGCTCAAGGTCCTAAACGATATCATAACCACGATCGATAAAAGACAGTAAGGTGCAGCCGTCTTCATTGACATGACCAAGGCTTTCGACCGTCAATCACCATATTCTTATCGGCAGACTCAATAGCCTTAGTTTCTCAAATGACTGCCTCGCCTGGTTCACCAACTACTTCTCAGATAGTTCAGTGTGTCAAATCGGAGGGCCTGTTGTCCGGACCTCTGTCAGTTTCTACGGGGGTACCACAAGGTTCAATTCTTGGGGCGACTCTTCTCTATATGTATCAGTGACGTCGCTCTTGCTGCTGGTGATTCTCTGATCCACCTCCACGCAGACGACACCATGCTGTATACTTCTGGCCCTTTTTTGGACACAGTTAACAAACCTCCAGAAGAGCTTCAATGCCATACAACACTCCTTCCGTGGCCTCCAACTGCTCTTAAATGCTAGTAAAACTAAATGCACGCTCTTCAACCAATCGCTGTCCGCACTCGCCCGTCCGACTACCATCATCACTCTGGACGGTTCTGACTTAGAATATGTGGACAACTACAAATACCTAGGTGTCTGGTTCGACTGTAAACTCTCCCTCCAGACTCAAATTAAGCATCTCCAATCCAAAATTAAATCTAGAAATCGGCTTCCTATTTCGCAACAAAGCCTCCTTCACTCATGCTGCTAAACATAACTTCGTAAAACTGACTCTCCTACCGATCCTGGACTTCAGCGATGTCATGGAACGAATTGCAAAAAAAAAAAAAAAAAAAAAAAAAAAAAAAAAATTCACTGAAGCTGGAGACTTCAATGTCCCTCACTAACTTTAAGCATCAGCTGTCTGAGCAGCTTACCGATCACTGTACACAGCCAATCTGTAAATAGCACACACGACTACCTCATCCCCATATTAATAATCCCCATATTAATGCTAAATTGTAATTATTTTCGCCTATTTATTGCCTTATCCTACCTCATCTGCACACACTGTATATAGATTTTTATATTGTGTTATTGACTGTATATTTGTTTACTCCATGTGTAACTCTGTGTTGTTTTTGTTGCACTGCTTTGCTTTATCTTGGCCAGGTTGCAGTTGTAAATGAGAACTTGTTCTCAACTGGCCTACCTGGTTAAATAAAGGTGACATTTAAAATTATTAGTAACCAATGCATCTTTAGATCTCCCCTCTTAATTTCTAACATCTATATTGCATGAAACCGCTCACAGATATTTTCATCTACATCGCATGTTACCGCTTGTGGTGCGCTTTGGAGAATTGTGTTTTCCGGCTAATGGCATTTTGGAAACTTCACGCGTAGCCTTCAGCCATGTGTGCATTGTTGAGCTTATAATATGAATAAATAAAACTAAAATGGAAAAAGTAGCCAGCTGAAAATGGGCCTGTAACACACACACTTACATTAGTATGGCCCTACAAACTTTATACAACACGTTTCATACAACAATTTTCAAAGTAGATATTTCTGTAACATTACATACAATGACAGCGAATATCCAGACCTTGTTTAGAACGTTGCTGACCTCACTGGCAAACTCTCTGGAGCACACTTCTAGATGAAATATCTTCCCACAGTTTGAAACACAGGCACCAAGTAGCTGGGAAGGGAAAAACATGTTTACTTCAATAATGTAAAGATAAAGCTTTTTTTAAGCTGTCATAAAGCTCTATGAAATATTTATAGCATAAGACAGCTTTATGAAATACACACTATATCGACAAAACTGTGGACACCCCTTGAAATGAGTGGATCTGGCTATTTCAGCCACACCTGTTAATGACAGGTGTTTCAAATCGTGCAAACTGCCATGCAATCTCCATAGACAAACATTGGCAATGACTTTCAACGTGGCACCGTAATAGAATACTACCTTTCCAACAAGTCAGTTCATCAAATTTCTGCCCTGTTAGAGCTGTCCTTGGCCAACTATAAGTGCTGTTATTGTGATGTGGAAACGTCTAGGAGCAACAACGACTCAGCCGCAAAGTGGTAGGCCACACAAGCTCACAGAACAGGACTGCAGAGTACTGAAGCGCGTAAAAGCTGTCTGTCCTCAGTTGTAACACTCACTACCGAGTTCCAAACTGCCTCTGGAAGCAAAGTCAGCACAATAACTGTTCATTGGGAGCGTCTTGAAATGGGTTTCCATGGCCGAACAGCCGCACACAAGCCTAAGATCACCATGTGAAATGCAAGGCGTCGTTGGAGTGGTGTAAAGGCCACCGTCATTGGACTCTGGAGCAGAGGAAACACATTCCCTGGAGTGACGAATCACACTTCACCATCTGGCAGTCCGATGTACGAATCTGGGTTTGGCGGATGCTAGGAGGACGCTACCTGCCCCAATGAATAGTGACAACAGGAAAGTTTGGTGGAGGAATAATGGTCTGGGGCTGTTTTCCATGGTTTGAGCTAGGCTCCTTAGTGCCAGTGAAGGGAAATCTTAACGCTACAGCATACAATGACATTCTAGATGATTCTGTGATTCCAACTTTTTGGCAACAGTTTGGGGAAGGCCCTTTGCTGTTTCAGCATGACAATCCCCTCGTGCACGAAGGTCAATACAGAAATGGTTTGTCGAGATCAGTGTGGAAGAACTTGACTGGCCTGAACAAAGCCTCAACCCCATCGAACACATTTGGGATGAATAGGAACGCCGACTGCAAGCCAGGCCTAATCGGCCAATATCGGTGCTCGACCTCACTAAGGCTCTTGTAGCTGAATGGAAGCAAGTCACCGCAGCAATGTTCCAACATCTAGTGGAAATCCTTCCCAGAAGAATAGAGGCTGTTATAGCAGCAAATGGGGGACCAAGTCAATATTAACGCTCATGATTTTGGAATGAGATGTTCGACAAGATGGTGTCCACATACTGTTGGTCATGTAGTGCATTTACAGCATAAGACAGGGCTTTATGACAGCTTAAGACCGCTTTATGAAATATATTTATACAGCAGACAGTTTTTCCTCCAAGCACCTGTTGTAATACATAGCTGTGTTGTCTGTGTTTACCGTCAGAGCCTGCATGGCAACATGTGGATCCTTGTGGTTGACTCGTCTCATAATCGACCGAAGACATTCTTTAGGCCTTGAATAGAACACACATCAACCTTCATTATGATCAACAACACATACAACTTCATCAATAACACACACATCATCAACAATGCTTTAGCGGGATTCTCTCTCTTCAGAACTGGCTAAGTGATTTTTGCAGCTCAATGGGTGTAATCTTTTTTGACAATTGTTGATATTCTGGAAACAAAACATGTTTTATAAGGAGGATTGAATCCACCCAAATCATTTGGGTTCATGGATCCATTCACAGCATTATAAGGCTACGTTGAAACAATGACTTAATGACTCAAGCCCAGCTCAGTTAATCCCTACCATTGTGATGCTAGGTTCTCACCCTGCACTAACATAAATAACATGAGCACATCTACTGCTGCTAAGCTTCACAGTAAAGCAATGAAAACAGTAAGCATCCCGGAAGAAAAATGCTCAAAATAGCCCACGTTAACATATGTAGCTTAAGAAACAAGGTTAATGAAATCAATAATTTTCTAGTAACAGATTACATTCATATTCTGAGTAACTCTGAAACTCACTTAGATAATACCTTTGATGATACAGTGGTAGCAATACAAGGTTATAACATTGACAGAAAATACAGAAGTGCCAATAGTGGAGGTGTTGATGTTTATATTCAGAACATTCCTGTAAAGATTAGAGAGGATCTCATGTTAAATACTGTTGAAGTAATATGGCTACAGGTTAATCTGCCTCACCTAAAGCCCATTCTGGTGGGAAGCTGCTATAGACCACCAAATGCTAACAGTCAGTATCTGGATGACAAGTGTGAAATGCTTGATAATGTATGTGATAGCAACAGAAAGGTATATTCTCTGGGTGATTTAAATAGACTGGCTTTCATCAAGCTGCTCCAAACTGTAACCAGTGCCTGCAACTTTAGTAGACACATCTAGGAAAACCAAAGTCCCAAAGGCTGGGCCTAATATAGTGTATAAGAGGTCATACAATACATTTTGTAGTGATTCCTATGTTGTTGATGTAAAGAATATTTGTTGGTCCGTGGTGTGTAATGAGGAGCAAACAGACGGTATACTGAACACATTTATGAAATTGCTCATTCCAGTTACTAATAAGCACACATCCATTAAGAAAATGACTAAAAACGGTTAAATCCCTGTGGACTGATGAGGAATTTAAAATGATATAGTTGGGAGGGATGAGGCAAAAGGAATGGAAAATAAGTCTGGCTGCACAACGGATTCACAAACTTTATGCAAATTGAGAAATCATGTGACTAAACCGAATAAAATAAAAATGTGAATGATAGTAAAAATATTTGGAGCGCCTAAAATTTAATTGTGAAAAAAGGCAAAATCAGTTTCATCATTCATTGAAACAGACGGCTCATTCAACACAAAACCAACTGATATTGCCAACTAATTTAATGATTTTTTCATAGGCAAGATTAACAAATTTAGGCATGACATGCCAGCAACAAACGCTGACACTACACATCCAAGTATATCTGACCAAATTATGAAAGACAAGAATTATACTTTTGAATTCCGTAAAGTCAGTGTGGAAGAGGTGAACAAAAAAATTGTTGATAAACAATGACAAACCACCGGGGTCTGACAACTTGGATGGAAAATTACTGAGGATGATAGGGGACGATATTGCCACTCCTATTTGCCATATTTTCAATTTAAGCCTACTAGAAAGTGGAGGGAACCAAGTCATTCTGCTACCCAAGAATAGTAAAGCCCCCATTACTGGATAATAGCCAACCAGTCAGGCTGTTACCAACACATTGTAAACTTTAGGAAAAAATTGTTTGACCAGATACAATGCTATTTTACAGTAAACAAACAGACTTTCAGCACACTTATAGGGAAGGATATTCAACGAAAACAGCACTTACACAAATTACTGATTATTGGCTGAGAGAAATTGATGATAAAAAGGATTGTGGGGGCTGTTTTGTTAAGACTTAAGTGTGGCTTTTGACATGATTGATCATTGTCTGCTGCTGGAAAAATGTGTTATGGCTTTACACCCCCTACTATATTGTGGATAAAGAGTTACCCGTCTAACAGAACACAGAGTGTGTTCTTTAATGGAAGCCTCTCCAACATAATCAGGAATTTCACAGGGAAGCTGTCTCGTAGGCCCCTTACATATTGTTTTTTCAATCTTTACTAATGACATGCCACTGGCTTTGAGTAAAGTGTGTCTTGTCTGCGGATGATTCAACACAATACACGTCAGCTACTACAGCGACTGAAATGACTGCAACACTTAGCAAATAACACATATAGAATCACGTAGTAACCAAAAAAAAGTGTTAACCTTTTTGGGATAGGGGGCAGCATTTTCACTTTTGGATGAATAGCATGCCCAGGGTGAACTGCCTCCAACTCTGTCCCAGATGCTAATATATGCATAGTATTATTAGTATTGGATAGAAAACACTGAAGTTTCTAAAACTGTTTGAATGATGTCTGTGAGTATAACAGAACTCATATGGCAGGCAAAAACCTGAGAAAAATCAAACCAGGAAGTGGGACATCTGAGGTTTGTAGTTTTCCAAAGCTTGGCCTACTGTGTACACATTGAGATATGGATGAGGTTGCACTTCCTAGGGCTTCCACTAGATGTCAACCATCTTTTGAAACTTGGAGGATTCTACTATAAAGGAGGGGCTCATGAAACCTCCCGAGTCAGTGGTCTGGCAGAGAGCCTTGGTCTCATGACGCGCGCTCCCGACAGAGTTACCTCTCGTTCCAGTGCCTTTCTGAAGAGAAAGGAATTCTCCGGTTGGAACATTGATGTTTTATGCTAAAAACAATATTAATTCCATACATCGTTTGACATGTTTCTAAAGGACTGTAAGGGAACTGAGTTTTTGTCTGGATGAAATGCTCACACCTCATGAAGATGGTTTACTGGGCTGAACATGCTAACAACAAGTGGCTATTTGGACATAAATGGAACTTTATTGAACAAATCAGTCATTTATTGTCGAACTGTGATTCCTGGGAGTACCTTCTGATGAAGATCATCAAAGTGAATATTTATGGTGTTGTTTCTAACTTTGTTGATTACAAAATGGCGGCTATTCCTCTGGATGTTTTGGGTTCTGAGCGAGGTTCTCAGATTATGCTTTTTCCTTAAAGTTTTTTTTAAATCTGACACAGCGGCTGCATTAAGGAGAAATCTCTAATTCTGTGAATAACACTAGTCTCTTTTATCAATGTTTATTATTAGTATTTCTGCAAAATCACTGGATCTTTTGGAATCAAAACATTACTGCACGTAAGGCGCCAATGTAAACAGATTCTTGGATAGAAATATGCACACTATCGAACAAAACATACATGTATTGTGTAACACGATGTCCTATGAGTGTCATCTGATGAAGATCAAAGGTTAGTGATTAATTTTCTCTCTATTTCTGCTTTTTGTGACTCCTATCTTTGGCTGGGAAATGGCTGTGTGTGTTTGTGACTTGACACTGACCTAACATAATCATGTTGCGTTTTAGCTGTAAAGCATTTTTGAAATCGGACACAATGGGTAGATTAACAATATGTTTTTTATTTGCTGTATTGGACTTGTTAATGTGTGAAATTTACATATTTCTAAAAAATATTTTTGAATTTTGCGTGCTGCCTTTTCAGTGGAATGTTGTTGAGGGCGCTAGAAAGGTTAAACAAATCAAAATATATTCTATATATGTTAGATTCTTCAAAGTAGCCACCCTTTACCTTGACAGCGTCGCACACTCTTGGCATTCTCTCAACTCGCTTCACGAGGTAGTCACCTAGAATGCATTTAAATTAACAGGTGTGCCTTGTTAAAAGTTCATTGGTGGAATTTCTATCCTTCTTAATGCATTTGATTCAATCAGGTGTGTTGTGACAACATAGGGTTGTAGAAGATATTAAAACCCTATTTGGTAAAATACCAAGTCCATATTACGGCAAGAACAGCTAAAATAGGCAAAGAGAAACAAAAGTCAATCATCACTTTAAGACATGAAGGTCAGTCAACCTGGAAAAATTTCAAGAACTTTGAAAGTTTCTTTAAGTGCAGTCGCACAAATCATCAAGCACTATGATGAAACTGGCTCTCATGAGGACCGCCACAGGAAAGGAAGACCCAGAGTTACCTCTGCTGCAGAGGATAAATTCATTAGCGTTAACTGCACCTCAGATTGCAGCCCAAATAAATAGTGCAAGTAACAGACATCTCAACATCAACTGTTTTTTTAAATAACTAGGCAAGTCAGTTAAGAACAAATTCGTATTTACAATGACGGACTAGGAACAGTGGGTTAACTGCCTTGTTCAGGGGCAGAAAGACAGATTTTTACATTGTCAGCTTGAGGATTCGATTTTGCAACCTTTCGGTTACTAGTCCAACGCTCTAACCACTAGGCTACCCACCACCCGCATCGTTCATGGTCGAATTGCTGTAAAGAAACCACTACTAAAGGACACCAATAAGAAGAAGAGACTTGCTTAGGCCAAGAAACACAAGCAATGGACATTAGACCGGTGGAAATCTGTCCTTTGGTCTGAGCCCAAATTTTTGGTTCCAACCGCCCTGTCTTTGTGAGACTCAGAGTATGTGAACAGATGATCTCTGCATGTGTGGTTCCCATCGTGAAGCTTGGAGGTGTGATGGTGCTATGCTGGTGACATGGTCTGTGATTTATTTAGAATTCAAGGCACACTTAACCAGCATGACTACCACAGCATTCTACAGCGATATGTCATCCCATCTGGTTTGCACTTAGTGGGACTATCATTTGTTTTCAACAGGACAATTACCCAAAACACACCTCCAGGCTGTATAAGGGCTATTTGACCAAGAAGAAGTGTGATGGAGTGCTGCATCAGATGACCTGGCCTCCACAATGACCCGGCCTCAACCTAATATAGATGGTTTGGGATGAGTTGGATCGCAGACTGAAGGAAAAGCAGCCAACAAGTGCTCAGCATGTGGGAACTCCTTCAAGACTGTTGGAAAAGCAATCCAGGTGAAGCTGGTTGAGAGAATCCCAAGAGAGTGCAAAGCTGTCATCAAGGCAAAGGGTGGCCACTTTGAAGATACTGAAATATATTTTGATTTGTTTAACACTTTTTTGGTTACTATCTGAATACATGTGTTATTTCATATTTGCTGATGTCTTCACTTTTATTCTACAATGTAGAAAATAGTAAAAATAAAGAAAACCCCTTGAAAGAGTAGGTGTGTCCAAACTAACATCAACAACACATTAATATTCATCAACACATTTTTATTACAAAGATCACACCTTCATGTGGCCTACTCCTAGACATACATACTCTTATTACTGACCCGCTAGGAGACTGCCCCATCTTATTACTGACCCGCTAGAAGACTGCCCCATCTTATTACTGACCCGCTAGGAGACTGCCCCATCTTATTACTGACCCGCTAGGAGACTGCCCCATCTTATTACTGACCCGCTAGGAGACTGCCCCATCTTATTACTGACCCGCTAGGAGACTTCCCATCTTATTACTGACCCGCTAGGAGACTGACCCATCTTATTACTGACCCGCTAGGAGACTGCCCCATCTTATTACTGACCCGCTAGGAGACTGCCCCATCTGGATATACAGTATACATATAATTGATTGACATGTGTAACTGACCCAGAGCGAGACTGTCCTATCTTATCACAAAGGTCCAGGATGAGGCCCCAGTCCTCTGCTGTGTTCATCTCACTGGTGGCTTTCTCTGAAGAACAACAAACACAAAACATTAGCTCACTGCTGAAGTAGGCTATAACACAAACAAATCCATTTAGGGTGGCAGTCAGATAATGTGGGGAACCACTTGTCACATCTAGAGCCAGAGTTCTAACCAGATATGGTGCATCAGTTACTCAACATGTATTTATTCCTTATGTTATTATTTTTCTATTTATTCCCTGGGTTATTATTTTTTACATTTGTTCAACTATCTCTTCATTGTTGGGAAGGGCCTTAAGAAAGCATTTCACTGTTAGTCTACACCTGTTGTTTACGAAGCACCTGCAGTGCTTAATTAGAGCCGGATCAGGTTCCGGCACCTCCACGTTTTGGACTGTTTTGTTTCTAAACATAATTGGCTGGATCCCGTACCTCTACTGGCCCAAGAAATAATTTTCACATTTTTGCAACGTAACATGTTTAATAAAAGCGATCAAAGTTCATTTGAGTTCTCTCTTAGTTAATTCTCCAGCCACCATGTTTAGAAACAAAACAGTCCAAAACGTGGAGGTGCCGGGAACCTGATCCGGCTCTAATTAAGCACTGCAGGTGCTTCGTAAAAAATTGTAACCTATGGCACGCGGTACCGGAGCGCCAAGTCTAGGACCAAAAGGCTCCTTAATAGCTTCTACCCCAAGCCATAAACTGCTGAACAATTAATCAAATGGCCACCGGACTATTTACATATGTTCTATAACATCTCTCCTTCTTTCTACTCTGATAGACATGAGCCTGCATCTCATCTCTCTCGTTGCACTTTTATCATTTATTTCCTTATATAATCCACGCCAAGGGTTCTGAACGAATTGCGGCACCCCTGACACATTTAAATATACTTGCCAAAGCCATAGAATTACTGCCGTCTGTTCAGAAACAAATTAAATCATTCAGAATAGGCTACTACACCATGACAAGGGCTATAATTTAGCGAGAGGAACATTTCTAATCCCCTTCCAGTGTTGTCAATAACATCTCTTCCAGTCTCATCTTCTCCTGTGTAGCTACGTCTTCCAAAAAGTCCTCATGGTCAAATCCAAAAAGTCCTCATGTCCATCCTTTGACCTGGCGATAGTTAGCTTGCAAGCTACCATAGCTAGATAGCTAACCCCTTCACTAACCTATGCTTGATACACACACATCCAAGTTAACGTTAGCAACGTGTTTAGCTTCTTTGCCTGCATAGTTAGTTAGTCATTGTAGTGGCATCTAGTGTAGCTGATGTTTTGTAGCTGCAGATAAAATGCAACGTCATCTTCTCCGTCTGGCACCATGGAGCATCAGTTTGCTGCTAGTTAACATCTTTACTGTCGCTTATCAAAATGGTCTAACTTTATCAACATTACCGGGGCCAGGTGTCTGGCTAACAACACTTCAGTAGTTAGCTAGTGAATGGGCTATCCCCATTGCTCTTACTGGCTAAGGTTATGTAGCCATGTTGACTGCCAGTCAGCTAACTAACAAGCTAGTTAACTAAAGAAGGGTGTTAGCTAGCTACGGCTACAAAACTTAAGACGACGTGCCGCTAACGTTAACTAGCTACGTGAGGAAAATCAACTCAAGACCTGGATAACGTTCAGGTACTAAGTAATAGCTAGCAATGCACAAACAAAGCCGAAGCGTTAGTGTAGCCAACGTCAACGTTCACAACTTACCAACATCTTGCTCAAATGGATTGGACGTGAAGAGAGGCATTACCGCAATTATATCAACCACAGTGTTGTAGTTCTCTTATTCGTTTCACTCGGCTATTCACTAACGTTAGTTATTACATTAAAACGCATAGCTAGTACAGAAAGTAGGGCATATGTAGTAGCCAGCTAGCTAGCCAGGCAGTCAGTCCTCGATCAGCCAGCAACAAACGATGCATTCTGGGTAACGGACATCACTGCGTTCTGAACATAGACGTTCACGTGACCGACTAAAATGGACTTCTGGGGTTCGCCTTCAAACTAAAAGTTCCCCATTGAAACTGACACAAACGGATAACAATTGTGCAATCATGCCACAATTGGACTAAATAATGCTAAACAAGGTTGGAATGTTGTTATATACATTCAACAAAAGACAGTTATTAGTTGAAATTGCACTGGATGTATTTGAATTCAGAATTGCATTGGGGGCATACTCTACTATTGCAGCATTGAGGCTGAGACGGGGGTAGGGGGACACTGTGGCCCTGTCCGACACTACCCCCGGATAGGGCCAAACAGGCAGGATACAACTCCACCCACTTTGCCAAAGCACAGCCCCCACACCACTAGAGGGATATCAACAGACCACCAACTGACTACCCTGAGACAAGGCTGAGCATAGCCCACTAAGATCTCATCCAACACATGAGCCCGAGGAGGCACAAAACCGGGCAGGAATGTCAGTGACTCAACCCACTCAAGTCGAATATAGCGAAAAAAGCCTGGCACAAAGTGATGCATCCCTCCTGGGGATGGCATGGAAGAGCACTAGTAAGCCAGTTACTCAGCTCCCGTGATCGGGTCAGAGGCAGAGAATGTATTATTTTATTATTTAACCTTTATTTAACTAGGCAAGTCAGTTAAGAACAAATGGGACCTATGGGACTCCCAATCACAGCCGGATGTGATACTGAAAGAGACCCAAAACAAGGGCGGTTCCTCACTTCAGTTCCTTGTCGTTCACCTTCGCACCCCTGGGCCAGACTACACTCAATCAGAGGAACTAATCATAGGAACTACTGAAGAGATGAGTCTTCAACAAAGACGTAGGGCCGAGACCGAGTCTGCGTCTCTCACATGGATAGACATTCCATAAAAATTGAGCTCTATAGGAGAAAGCCCTGCCTCCAGTTTTTTGCTTAGAAATTCTAGGGACAATAAGGAGACCTTTATTTTGTGACAGTGGATCTGTAACTGCTACAGTGTAGTTTAGTAGGATAAGGCTCCATAGCTGTATGGATCTGTAACTGCTACAGTGTAGTTTAGTAGGATGGAGGTTCAATAGCTGTATGGATCTGTAACTGCTACAGTGTAGTTTAGTAGGATGACAGTTCCATAGCTGTATGGATCTGTAACTGCTACAGTAAGTGTATATTTTTTAGTTGAAGGATTCTTTCTTGTGGATGAAAGATAAGGGTTATATGCTTTAAAAGCGATGATTATTGACATTTGTAAATGTTAAAACACAGCATCGGGATAGTAGTTCACATTAGGAAGTTGTGGGTGAAGCTAATGGCTAAAAACTGTAGGGAGTTTGAGAGAAGAATGATATGCACTGTACAGCTTCAGCTATGGATTGTGCACCTGTGAAATTGGGTTTCAGCCTACACAGTGACACCCACAGAACACGACTGGGTAGAGTGTACACACAATTAGTTTCTTGGCTCTTTTTGCAGGACTTTGATTGTGGTAAATCACCTTTCCAGTCAGTCTATTGTGTATATTGCATATTCATGCAGGACTGTACAGCCTAACCTATTGATTCATATTGGACTGTACAGCCTAACGTATTGATTCAGTGTGTCTACTGTGTGTATTGTATATATGACACAATAATGACAAATTACATCAGAAACAATGTTTTAATCAGTTCTGGCTTTTTTCAACCTTTGCCATATCATGCATTCAGAGCTATCTATCTAATATCTAAGGGTTTTCTTTAATGGAAGCTTCTCTAATGTCAAACATGTAAAGTTGGTGTACTGCAGGCCAGCTCACTAGACCCTCTACTCTTTTCACCAATGACCTGCCACTGGTATTAAACAAAGCATGTGTGTCCATGTATGCGGATGATTCAACCATATACAGTGCATTCGGAAAGTATTCAGACGCCTGGACTTTTTCCACATTATGTTACGTTGCAACCTTATTCTAAAATTGATTACATCGTTTTTTTCCCCTTATCTACACATAATACCCCATAATGACAAAAAAATATATTATTTAGAATTTTTTGATAATGTATTAAAAATTACACAACTATTCAGACCCTTTACTCTACTAGTACTTTGTTGAAGCACCTTTGACAGCGATTACAGCCTCAAGTCTTCTTGGGTATGACGCTACAAGCTTGGCAAACCTGTATCTGGAGAGTTTCTTTTATTCCTCTCTGCAGATCCTCTCAAGCTTTGTCAGGTTGGATGGGGAGCGTTGCTGCACAGCTATTTTCCAGTCTCTCGAGAGATGTTTGATCGGGCTCAAGTCCGGGCTCTGGTTGGGTCACTCAAGGACATTCAGAGACTTGTTCTGAAGCCAAACCTGCATTGTCTTGCTGTGTGCTTAGTGTCATTGTCATGTTGGAAGGTGAACCTTCACCCCATTCTGAGGTCCTGAGCGCTTTGGAGCAGGTTTTCATCAAGGATCTCTCTGTACTTTGCTCCATTAATCTTTCCCTCGATCCTGACTAGTCTCCCAGTCCCTGATGCTGAAAAACATCCCAACAGCATAATGCTGCCACCACCGTGCTTCACTGTAGAGATGGTGCCAGGTTTCCTCCAGATGTGACGCTTGGCATTCATGCCAAAGAGTTCAATTTTGGTTTCATCAGACCAGATAATCTTGTTTCTCATGGACTTCAGAGTCCTTTAGGTGCCTTTTGGCAAACTCCAAGAGGGCTATCATGTGCCTTTTACTGAGGAGTGGCGTCTGTCTGGCCACTCTACCATAAAGGCCTGATTGGTGGAGGGCTGCATAGATGGTTCTCCTTCTGGAAGGTTCACCCATCTCCACAGAGGATAAATAATAAACAGAGAGTAGCAGCAGAGTCAATACAAATATGGGGGGGGGGGGGGGGGGGGGGGTCAATGTAAATAGTCCGGGTGGCCATTTTATTAATTGTTCGGCAGTCTTATGACTTGGGGGTAGAAGCTCCGGTACCGCTTGCTGTGCGATAGCAGAGAGAACTGTCTTTGACTTGGATGACTGGAGTCTTTTACAATTTCTTGGGCTTTGCTCTGATGCCAACTAGTATATAGGTCCTGGATGGCAGGAAGCTTGGCCCCAGTGATTGAGCTTAGCGTTCAACAACATGTCTACGATCCTGGCCTTCCTGATGGTAAAGGTAGGTGGTAAAGGTAGACCTCCAGGTGGTAAAGGTAGGGAACAACACATCTGCAACGTTGATCCTCAACACTGGGAACCCTCAGGGGTGCGTGCTTAGTCCCCTCCTGTACTCCTTGTTCACCCATGACTGCGTGGCCAAACACAACTCCAACACCATCACTACGTTTGCTGACGATACAACAGTGCCTGATCAACGACAACAATGAGACAAACTATGGGGAGGTCGTCAGAGACCTGGCATTGTGGTGCCAGGACAACACCTTCTTCCTCAATGTGAGCAAGACCAAGTTCCTTGGTGTCCACATCTCCAACAAACTATCATGGTCCAAACACACCAAGACAGTCGTGAAGATGAAACGACAACACCTTTTCCCCCCCAGGAGACTGAAAAGATTTGGCATTGGTCCACAGATCCACAAAAAGATCTACAGCTGCACAATCGAGACCATCCTGACCGGTTGCATCACCCCCTGGTATGAAAACTGCTCAGCAAATGAGATGAGCCTGTCTACTCTACAGACAAGATGAGCCAATCCACCTTACAATCAAGAAGAGCCTGTGTACTCTAGATACAAGACGAGCTTGTTGACTGTACTAATAGAGACAAAATGAGCCTGTCCACAGACAAGATGAGCCTGTCGACTCTACAGACAAGGTGAGCCTTTCCAATCGACAAACCATTTGAGCCTGTCCAATCGACTGTTACAGACAAGATAAGATAGTCCACTCTACTGCTAAAGACTAGATGAGCCTGTTCACGCAACAGACAAGACTGACCTGTCCAGTCTACAGACAAGATGAACCTCTCCAGTCTACCTCTACAGAAAATATTCACCAATCGACTCTACAGACAAAATTAACCTGTACACTACAAATCAAATCAAATCAAATCAAATTGTATTTGTCACATACACATGGTTAGCAGATGTTAATGCGAGTGTAGCGAAATGCTTGTGCTTCTAGTTCCGACAATGCAGTAATAACCAACAAGTAATCTAACTAACAATTCCAAAACTACTGTCTTGTACACAGTGTAAGGGGATAAAGAATATGTACATAAGAATATATGAATGAGTGATGGTACAGAGCAGCATAGGCAAGATACAGTAGATGGTATCGAGTACAGTATATACATATGAGATGAGTATGTAAACAAAGTGGCATAGTTAAAGTGGCTAGTGATACATGTATTACATAAGGATACCGTCGATGATATAGAGTACAGTATATACGTATGCATATGAGATGAATAGTGTAGGGTAAGTAACATTATATAAGGTAGCATTGTTTAAAGTGGCTAGTGATATATTTACATCATTTCCCATCAATTCCCATTATTAAAGTGGCTGGAGTTGAGTCAGTGTCAGTGTGTTGGCAGCAGCCACTCAATGTTAGTGGTGGCTGTTTAACAGTCTGATGACCTTGAGATAGAAGCTGTTTTTCAGTCTCTCGGTCCCAGCTTTGATGCACCTGTACTGACCTCGCCTTCTGGATGATAGCGGGGTGAACAGGCAGTGGCTCGGGTGGTTGATGTCCTTGATGATCTTTATGGCCTTCCTGTGACATCGGGTGGTGTAGGTGTCCTGGAGGGCAGGTAGTTTGCCCCCGGTGATGCGTTGTGCAGACCTCACCACCCTCTGGAGAGCCTTACGGTTGAGGGCGGAGCAGTTGCCGTACCAGGCGGTGATACAGCCCGCCAGGATGCTCTCGATTGTGCATCTGTAGAAGTTTGTGAGTGCTTTTGGTGACAAGCCAAATTCCTTCAGCCTCCTGAGGTTGAAGAGGCGCTGCTGCGCCTTCTTCACAATGCTGTCTGTGTGAGTGGACCAATTCAGTTTGTCTGTGATGTGTATGCCGAGGAACTTAAAACTTGCTACCCTCTCCACTACTGTTCCATCGATGTGGATAGGGGGGTGTTCCCTCTGCTGTTTCCTGAAGTCCACAATCATCTCCTTAGTTTTGTTGACGTTGAGTGTGAGGTTATTTTCCTGACACCACACTCCGAGGGCCCTCACCTCCTCCCTGTAGGCCGTCTCGTCGTTGTTGGTAATCAAGCCTACCACTGTTGTGTCGTCCGCAAACTTGATGATTGAGTTGGAGGCGTGCGTGGCCACGCAGTCGTGGGTGAACAGGGAGTACAGGAGAGGGCTCAGAACGCACCCTTGTGGGGCCCCAGTGTTGAGGATCAGCGGGGAGGAGATGTTGTTGCCTACCCTCACCACCTGGGGGCGGCCCGTCAGGAAGTCCAGTACCCAGTTGCACAGGGCGGGGTCGAGACCCAGGGTCTCGAGCTTGATGACGAGCTTGGAGGGTACTATGGTGTTGAATGCCGAGCTGTAGTCAATGAACAGCATTCTCACATAGGTATTCCTCTTGTCCAGATGGGTTAGGTCGGTGTGCAGTGTGGTTGAGATTGCATCGTCTGTGGACCTATTTGGGCGGTAAGCAAATTGGAGTGGGTCTAGGGTGTCAGGTAAGGTGGAGGTGATATGGTCCTTGACTAGTCTCTCAAAGCACTTCATGATGGCGGCAGTGAGTGCTACGGGGCGGTAGTCGTTTAGCTCAGTTACCTTAGCTTTCTTGGGAACAGGAACAATGGTGGCCCTCTTGAAGCATGTGGGAACAGCAGACTGGTATAGGGATTGATTGAATATGTCCGTAAACACACCGGCCAGCTGGTCTGCGCATGCTCTGAGGGCGCGGCTGGGGATGCCGTCTGGGCCTGCAGCCTTGCGAGGGTTAACACGTTTAAATGTCTCACCTAGGCTGCAGTGAAGGAGAGACCGCATGTTTTCGTTGCAGGCCGTGTCAGTGGCACTGTATTGTCCTCAAAGCGGGCAAAAAAGTTATTTAGTCTGCCTGGGAGCAGGACATCCTGGTCCGTGACTGGGCTGGATTTCTTCCTGTAGTCCGTGATTGACTGTAGACCCTGCCACATGCCTCTTGTGTCTGAGCCGTTGAATTGAGATTCTACTTTGTCTCTGTACTGACGCTTAGCTTGTTTGATAGCCTTGCGGAGGGAATAGCTGCACTGTTTGTATTCGGTCATGTTACCAGACACCTTGCCCTGATTAAAATCAGTGGTTCACGCTTTCAGTTTCACGCGAATGCTGCCATCAATCCACGGTTTCTGGTTAGGGAATGTTTTAATCGTTGCTATGGGAACGACATCTTCAACGCACGTTCTAATGAACTCACACACCGAATCAGCGTATTCGTCAATGTTGTTGTCTGACGCAATACGAAACATGTCCCAGTCCACGTGGTGGAAGCAGTCTTGGAGTGTGGAGTCAGCTTGGTCGGACCAGCGTTGGACAGACCTCAGCGTGGGAGCCTCTTGTTTTAGTTTCTGTCTGTAGGCAGGGATCAACAAAATGGAGTCGTGGTCAGCTTTTCCGAAAGGGGGGCGTGGCAGGGCCTTATATGCGTCGCGGAAGTTAGAGTAACAATGATCCAAGGTCTTTCCACCCCTGGTTGCGCAATCGATATGCTGATAAAATTTACTGTCCACTCCACAGACAAGATAAGCCTGTCCAGTCTACAGACAAGATGAGCCTGTCCAGACTACAGACAAGATGAACCTGGACAGTCTACAGACAAGATGAACCTGGCCAGTCTACTGACAAGATGAACCTGTCCACTCTACAGACAAGATGAACCTGTCCACTCTACAGACAAGACCAGCCTGTCCACTCTACAGACAAGACCAGCCTGTCCACTATACAGACAAGACCAGCCTGTCCACTCTACAGACAAGACCAGCCTGTCCACTCTACAGACAAGACCAGCCTGGCCACTCTACAGACAAGACCAGCCTGGCCACTCTACAGACAAGATGAAGCTGTCCAGACTACAGACAAGATGAAGCTGTCCAGACTACAGACAAGATGAGCCTGTCCAGTCTACAGACAAGATGAAACCTTCCACTCTACAGACAAGATGAACCTGGCCAGTCTACTGACAAGATGAACCTGTCCACTCTACAGACAAGACGAGTCTGGCCACTCTACAGACAAGATGAGCCTGTCCACTCCACAGACAAGATGTGCCCATCCACTCCACAGACAAGATGTGCCTGTCCAGTCTACAGACAAGATGAGCCTGTCCAGTCTACAGACAAGATGAGCCTGTCCAGTCTACAGACAAGATGAACCTGTCCAGTCTACTGACAAGACCAGCCTGTCCACTCTACAGACAAGACCAGCCTGTCCAGTCTACAGACAAGACCAGCCTGGCCACTCTACAGACAAGACGAGCCTGGCCACTCTACAGACAAGATTAACCTGTCCACTCTACAGACAATAATAACCTGTCCACTCTACAGACAATAATAACCTGGTCACTCTACAGACAAGACCAGCCTGTCCACTCTACAGACAAGAATAACCTGTCCACTCTACAGACAAGATGAGCCTGGCCACTCTACAGACAAGATTAACCTGTCCACTCTACAGACAAGATGTGCCTGTCCACTCCACAGACAAGATGAACCTGTCCACTCCACAGACAAGATGTGCCTGTCCACTCTACAGACAAGATGTGCCTGTCCACTCTACAGACAAGATGAGCCTGTCCACTCCACAGACAAGATGAACCTGTCCACTACACAGACAAGATGAACCTGTCCATTTTACAGACAAGACCAGCCTATCCACTCTACAGACAAGATGTGCCTGTCCACTCTACAGACAAGATGAACCTGTCCACTCTACAGACAAGACCAGCTTGTCCACTCTACAGACAAGACCAGCCTGTCCACTCTACAGACAAGACCAGCCTGTCCACTCTACAGACAAGACCAGCCTGTCCACTCTACAGACAAGACCAGCCTGTCCACTCTACAGACAAGACCAGCCTGGCCACTCTACAGACAAGATGAGCCTGGCCACTCTACATACAAGATGAACCTGGCCACTCTACATACAAGATGAACCTGTCCACTCCACAGACAAGATGTGCCTGTCCACTCTACAGTCAAGATGAACCTGTCCATTCTACAGACAAGACCAGCCTTTCCACTCTACAGACAAGACCAGCCTGTCCACTCTACAGACAAGATGTGCCTTACCATTCTATTGCTAAAGACAATATGAGCCGTTCCACTCTGCTGAAACAAAGAAGATGAGATTGTCCACTTTACAGACAAAATGAGCCTGTCCTGTCTACGAGACAGAGTTAATGACTGTAATGGAATTTAAGTAGTTATTGTTGTGTCAGCTCTGTAACCTGCACATAAAATATATCTACTGTGGTTGTGTACATTCTCAGCCTCAACCTAGCCGTACTAACCCAGCCTTACTAAGCTAGCCGTACCAACCTAGCCATACCAACATAGCCGTACTAACCCAGTCTTACTAAGCTAGCCATACCAACCTAGCCATACCAACCTAGCCATACTGACCTAGCCGTACCAACCTAGCCGTACCAACCTAGCCGTACCTACCCAGCCGTACCAACCTAGCCGTACTAACCTAGCCGTACTGACCTAGCCGTACCAATCTAGCCGTACCAACCTAGCCGTACTAACCTAGCCGTACTAACCTAGCCGTACCAACCTAGCCGTATTAACCTAGCCGTACCAACCTAGCCGTACTAACCTAGCCGTACCAATCTAGCCATACCAACCTAGCTGCACTAACCTTGCCATACAGCGTAGTTACATCTCCTGACTCCTGCCCTGCTCCAAGATCACAGCACACAGCCATAGTCATATATTTCAGCAAATAGCTGTTCAATTATTAACCGGTAGTGCTATTTACAGGAATATGTCTTTAAATATACATAAGGTGTCTATAAAGAACGTGATGTCCTCTCACCACTGGTGGAGTGACCACAACTAGCACAGAGCTTTTAACAGACAGACAGGCAGGCAGGAAGGCAGGCAGGCAGGCAGGCAGGCAGGCGTCAGCTCTCCAGTGTTTCTAAAAAGAGGAATGGGACATCAGTCGTCCTGACCAAGCTGGTCTCTATTAAACATACTGCTATAAAATGGTGACGTTCCACTCTACAGGCAAGATGAGCCTGTCCACTCTACAGGCAAGATGAGCCTGTCCACTCTACAGGCAAGATGAGCCTGTCCACTCTACAGGCAAGATGATCCTGTCCACTCTTCTGCTAGAGACAAGATGAGCCTGTCCACTCTTCTGCTAGAGACAAGATGAGAATGGCCTATTAAACATAATGCTATAAAATGGTGACGTTTTCAAATGTTGAATGCAGAAATAACCTGTTATTGACAGGGGAATGTGTGGTCCTCGGAATGTGTTGCGTGGCATAGAATTAACCATGTGTGGTCCTCGGGAACATGTTGACCAGAATAGAATTAAGCATGTGTGGTCCTCGGAACGTGTTGACCAGCATAGAATTAACCATGTGTGGTCGTCGGAACGTGTTGTGTTTGGGGTCTAATATATAGTGTGAGAGCAGGGAGAGGTGGTAAGGATTTAACTGTGGTCATCCTGTCTGGGTTGGCGCCCCCCCCCCCCCCCGATGTATTACACTTGTGATTTTATGAAAGTTAAATATTTATAATTCTGTAGTTTGAATTTCGCGCTCTGCAATTTCACCAGATGTTGTCGAGGTGTCCCGCTAGCGGCACGCCTTTCCCACAGACACAACAGTTAGAGTGGCCATTCTATCCACTATTCATTCAACACCTTGTTTTAGGGTTTAACTGCTGTAGCAGATAGTGTTCTAAGAAACACAGTATCACAATAACACAGCCCTGTTTCAACCATCAGGACAGCAGACAGATAGCGTGGTCCTATATCGACCATCAGGACACCAGACAGTCAATGTGGTCCTGTATTGACCATTAGAACAGCAGACAGACAGAGCGGTGAACATCAGGACAGCATACAGACAGTTAGATTGGTCCCATCAAGAAACCAGACGGTCAAGGTTTTCCTGTATCAACCATGGAGGACAGCATGCAGACAGAGTGGTCCCGTATTGACCATCAGGACAGCAGACACACAGAGTGGTCCTGTATCGACGATCGGGAAATGATCCAAACAATTAGAGTGTTCCTTTATTGACAATCAGGACAGCAGACAGTCAAAGTGGTCCTGTGTCAACCATCAGGACAGAAGACAGACAGAGCGGTCCTGTATCGACCATCAGGACAGCATACAGACAGAGCAGTCCTGTATCGACCATCAGGACAGCAGACAGTCAGAGTGGTCCTGTATCAACCATCAGGACAGCAGACAGTCAGAGTGATCCTGTATTGATCATCAGGACAGAAGACAGTCAGAGTGATCCTGTATTGACCGTCAGGACACCAGACAGTCACGGTGGTCCTGTATCGACCTTCGGGACAGCAGACAGACATACAGAGTGGTCCTGTATCGACCATCAGTACAGCAGACAGTCAGAGTGGTCCTGTATAACCATCAGGACAGCATACAGACAGAGTGGTCCTGTATCGACCATCAGGACAGCAGACAGACAATTAGAGTGGTCCTGTATCGACCTTCAGGAGAGCAGACAGACAGTTAGAGTGGTCCTGTATCGACCTTCAGGACAGCAGACAGACAGTTAGAGTGGTCCTGTATCGACCTTCAGGACAGTGTACAGACAGTTTGAGTGGTCCTATATCGACCTTCAGGACAGCAGACAGACAGTTAGAGTGGTCCTGTATCGACCTTCAGGAGAGCAGACAGACAGTTAGAGTGGTCCTGTATCGACCTTCAGGACAGCAGACAGACAGTTAGAGTGGTCCTGTATCGACCTTCAGGACAGCGTACAGACGGTTAGAGTGGTCCTGTATCGACCTTCAGGACAGCAGACAGACAGTTAGAGTGGTCCTGAATCAACCTTCAGGACAGCAGACAGTCAGAGCGGTCCTGTATCGACCATCAGGACAGCATACAGACAGAGAGGTCCTGTATCGACCATCAGGACAGCAGACAGACAGTTAGAGTGGTCCTGTATCGACCTTCAGGACAGCATACAGACAGTCAGAGCGGTCCTGTATCGACCATCAGGACAGCATACAGACAGAGCGGTCCTGTATCGACCATCAGGACAGCAGACAGTCAGAGAGGTCCTGTATCGACCATCAGGACAGCAGACAGTCAGAGCGGTCCTGTATCGACCATCAGGACAGCGGACAGTCAGAGCGCTCCTGTATCGACCATCAGGACAGCATACAGACAGAGTGGTCCTGTATCGACCATCAGGACAGCATACAGACAGAGTGGTCCTGTATCAACCTTCAGGACAGCAGACAAACAGAGTGGTCCTGTATCGACCTTCAGGACATCATACAGACAGTTAGAGTGGTCCTGTATCGACCTTCAGGACAACGTACAGACAGTTAGAGTGGTCATATAAATCAACCTTCAGGACAGCAGACAGACAGAGTGGTTCTGTATCGACCTTCAGGACAGCATACAGACAGTTAGAGTGGTCCTGTATCAACCTTCAGGACAGCATACAGACAGTTAGAGTGGTCCTGTATCAACCTTCAGGACAGCGTACAGACGGTTAGAGTGGTCCTGTATCAACCTTCAGGACAGCATACAGACAGTTAGAGTGGTCCTGTGTAGACCTTCAGGACAGCAGACAAACAGAGTGGTCCTGTATCGACCTTCAGGACAGCATACAGACAGAGCAGTCCTGTATCGACCTTCAGGACAGCATACAGACAGTTAGAGTGGTCCTGTATCAACCTTCAGGACAGCATACAGACAGTTAGAGTGGTCCTGTATCGACCTTCAGGACAGCGTACAGACAGTTTGAGTGGTCCTACATCGACCTTCAGGACAGCAGACAGACAGTTAGAGTGGTCCTGTATCGACCTTCAGGACAGCGTACAGACGGTTAGAGTGGTCCTGTATCGACCTTCAGGACAGCATACAGACAGTTAGAGTGGTCCTGTATCGACCTTCAGGACAGCATACAGACAGAGCGGTCCTGTATCGACCATCAGGACAGCAGACAGTCAGAGAGGTCCTGTATAGACCATCAGGACAGCAGACAGTCAGACTCATCCTGTATCAACCATCACTTCAGCAGACAGTCAGAGTGGTCCTGTATCGACCATCAGGACATCAGACAGTCAGAGCGGTCCTGTATCGACCATCAGGACAGCATACAGACAGAGTTGTCCTGTATCGACCATCAGGACAGCAGACAGTTAGAACGGTCCTGTATCGACCATCAGGACAGCATACAGACAGAGCGGTCCTGTATCGACCATCAGGACAGCAGACAGTCAGAGTCATCCTGTATCGACCATCAGGACAGCAGACAGTCAGAGCGGTCCTGTCAGAGTGGTCCTAGAGTGGTCCTGTATCGACCTTCAGGACAGCAGACAAACACAGCAGTCCTGTATCGACCTTCAGGACAGCATACAGACAGTTAGAGTGGTCCTGTATCGACCTTCAGGACAGCAGACAGACAGTTAGAGTGGTCCTGTATCGACCTTCAGGACAGCATACAGACAGTTAGAGTGGTCCTGTATCAACCTTCAGGACAGCGTACAGACAGTTTGAGTGGTCCTAAATCGACCTTCAGGACAGCAGACAAACAGAGTGGTCCTGTATCGACCTTCAGGACATCATACAGACAGTTAGAGTGGTCCTGTATCGACCTTCAGGACAACGTACAGACAGTTAGAGTGGTCATATAAATCGACCTTCAGGACAGCAGACAGACAGAGTGGTCCTGTATCGACCTTCAGGACAGCATACAGACAGAGCAGTCCTGTATCGACCTTCAGGACAGCATACAGACAGTTAGAGTGGTCCTGTATCGACCTTCAGGACAGCAGACAGACAGTTAGAGTGGTCCTGTATCGACCTTCAGGACAGCATACAGACAGTTAGAGTGGTCCTGTATCGACCATCAGGACAGCAGACAGTCAGAGAGGTCCTGTATAGACCATCAGGACAGCAGACAGTCAGACTCAACCTGTATCAACCATCAGTTCAGCAGACAGTCAGAGCGGTCCTGTATCGACCATCAGGACAGCATACAGACAGAGCGGTCCTGTATCGACCATCAGGACAGCAGACAGTCAGAGTCATCCTGTATCGACCATCAGGACAGCAGACAGTCAGAGCGGTCCTGTCAGAGTGGTCCTAGAGTGGTCCTGTATCGACCTTCAGGACAGCAGACAAACAGAGCAGTCCTGTATCGACCTTCAGGACAGCATACAGACAGTTAGAGTGGTCCTGTATCGACCTTCAGGACAGCAGACAGACAGTTAGAGTGGTCCTGTATCGACCTTCAGGACAGTGTACAGACAGTTTGAGTGGTCCTATATCGACCTTCAGGACAGCAGACAGACAGTTAGAGTGGTCCTGTATCGACCTTCAGGAGAGCAGACAGACAGTTAGAGTGGTCCTGTATCGACCTTCAGGACAGCAGACAGACAGTTAGAGTGGTCCTGTATCGACCTTCAGGACAGCGTACAGACGGTTAGAGTGGTCCTGTATCGACCTTCAGGACAGCAGACAGACAGTTAGAGTGGTCCTGAATCAACCTTCAGGACAGCAGACAGTCAGAGCGGTCCTGTATCGACCATCAGGACAGCATACAGACAGAGAGGTCCTGTATCGACCATCAGGACAGCAGACAGACAGTTAGAGTGGTCCTGTATCGACCTTCAGGACAGCATACAGACAGTCAGAGCGGTCCTGTATCGACCATCAGGACAGCATACAGACAGAGCGGTCCTGTATCGACCATCAGGACAGCAGACAGTCAGAGAGGTCCTGTATCGACCATCAGGACAGCAGACAGTCAGAGCGGTCCTGTATCGACCATCAGGACAGCGGACAGTCAGAGCGCTCCTGTATCGTCCATCAGGACAGCATACAGACAGAGTGGTCCTGTATCGACCATCAGGACAGCATACAGACAGAGTGGTCCTGTATCAACCTTCAGGACAGCAGACAAACAGAGTGGTCCTGTATCGACCTTCAGGACAACGTACAGACAGTTAGAGTGGTCATATAAATCAACCTTCAGGACAGCAGACAGACAGAGTGGTTCTGTATCGACCTTCAGGACAGCATACAGACAGTTAGAGTGGTCCTGTATCAACCTTCAGGACAGCATACAGACAGTTAGAGTTGTCCTGTATCAACCTTCAGGACAGCGTACAGACGGTTAGAGTGGTCCTGTATCAACCTTCAGGACAGCATACAGACAGTTAGAGTGGTCCTGTGTAGACCTTCAGGACAGCAGACAAACAGAGTGGTCCTGTATCGACCTTCAGGACAGCATACAGACAGAGCAGTCCTGTATCGACCTTCAGGACAGCATACAGACAGTTAGAGTGGTCCTGTATCGACCTTCAGGACAGCATACAGACAGTTAGAGTGGTCCTGTATCGACCTTCAGGACAGCGTACAGACAGTTTGAGTGGTCCTACATCGACCTTCAGGACAGCAGACAGACAGTTAGAGTGGTCCTGTATCGACCTTCAGGACAGCGTACAGACGGTTAGAGTGGTCCTGTATCGACCTTCAGGACAGCATACAGACAGTTAGAGTGGTCCTGTATCGACCTTCAGGACAGCATACAGACAGAGCGGTCCTGTATCGACCATCAGGACAGCAGACAGTCAGAGAGGTCCTGTATAGACCATCAGGACAGCAGACAGTCAGACTCATCCTGTATCAACCATCAGTTCAGCAGACAGTCAGAGTGGTCCTGTATCGACCATCAGGACAGCATACAGACAGAGTTGTCCTGTATCGACCATCAGGACAGCAGACAGTTAGAGCGGTCCTGTATCGACCATCAGGACAGCATACAGACAGAGCGGTCCTGTATCGACCATCAGGACAGCAGACAGTCAGAGTCATCCTGTATCGACCATCAGGACAGCAGACAGTCAGAGCGGTCCTGTCAGAGTGGTCCTAGAGTGGTCCTGTATCGACCTTCAGGACAGCAGACAAACACAGCAGTCCTGTATCGACCTTCAGGACAGCATACAGACAGTTAGAGTGGTCCTGTATCGACCTTCAGGACAGCAGACAGACAGTTAGAGTGGTCCTGTATCGACCTTCAGGACAGCATACAGACAGTTAGAGTGGTCCTGTATCAACCTTCAGGACAGCGTACAGACAGTTTGAGTGGTCCTAAATCGACCTTCAGGACAGCAGACAAACAGAGTGGTCCTGTATCGACCTTCAGGACATCATACAGACAGTTAGAGTGGTCCTGTATCGACCTTCAGGACAACGTACAGACAGTTAGAGTGGTCATATAAATCGACCTTCAGGACAGCAGACAGACAGAGTGGTCCTGTATCGACCTTCAGGACAGCATACAGACAGAGCAGTCCTGTATCGACCTTCAGGACAGCATACAGACAGTTAGAGTGGTCCTGTATCGACCTTCAGGACAGCAGACAGACAGTTAGAGTGGTCCTGTATCGACCTTCAGGACAGCATACAGACAGTTAGAGTGGTCCTGTATCGACCATCAGGACAGCAGACAGTCAGACTCAACCTGTATCAACCATCAGTTCAGCAGACAGTCAGAGCGGTCCTGTATCGACCATCAGGACAGCATACAGACAGAGCGGTCCTGTATCGACCATCAGGACAGCAGACAGTCAGAGTCATCCTGTATCGACCATCAGGACAGCAGACAGTCAGAGCGGTCCTGTCAGAGTGGTCCTAGAGTGGTCCTGTATCGACCTTCAGGACAGCAGACAAACAGAGCAGTCCTGTATCGACCTTCAGGACAGCATACAGACAGTTAGAGTGGTCCTGTATCGACCTTCAGGACAGCAGACAGACAGTTAGAGTGGTCCTGTATCGACCTTCAGGAGAGCAGACAGACAGTAAGAGTGGTCCTGTATCGACCTTCAGGACAGCAGACAGACAGTAAGAGTGGTCCTGTATCGACCTTCAGGACAGCAGACAGACAGTTAGAGTGGTCCTGTATCGACCTTCAGGACAGCGTACAGACGGTTAGAGTGGTCCTGTATCGACCTTCAGGACAGCAGACAGACAGTTAGAGTGGTCCTGAATCAACCTTCAGGACAGCAGACAGTCAGAGCGGTCCTGTATCGACCATCAGGACAGCATACAGACAGAGTGGTCCTGTATCGACCATCAGGACAGCAGACAGACAGTTAGAGTGGTCCTGTATCGACCTTCAGGACAGCATACAGACAGTCAGAGCGGTCCTGTATCGACCATCAGGACAGCATACAGACAGAGCGGTCCTGTATCGACCATCAGGACAGCAGACAGTCAGAGAGGTCCTGTATCGACCATCAGGACAGCAGACAGTCAGAGCGGTCCTGTATCGACCATGAGGACAGCGGACAGTCAGAGCGCTCCTGTATCGACCATCAGGACAGCATACAGACAGAGTGGTCCTGTATCGACCATCAGGACAGCATACAGACAGAGTGGTCCTGTATCAACCTTCAGGACAGCAGACAAACAGAGTGGTCCTGTATCGACCTTCAGGACATCATACAGACAGTTAGAGTGGTCCTGTATCGACCTTCAGGACAACGTACAGACAGTTAGAGTGGTCATATAAATCAACCTTCAGGACAGCAGACAGACAGAGTGGTTCTGTATCGACCTTCAGGACAGCATACAGACAGTTAGAGTGGTCCTGTATCAACCTTCAGGACAGCATACAGACAGTTAGAGTGGTCCTGTATCAACCTTCAGGACAGCGTACAGACGGTTAGAGTGGTCCTGTATCAACCTTCAGGACAGCATACAGACAGTTAGAGTGGTCCTGTGTAGACCTTCAGGACAGCAGACAAACAGAGTGGTCCTGTATCGACCTTCAGGACAGCATACAGACAGAGCAGTCCTGTATCGACCTTCAGGACAGCATACAGACAGTTAGAGTGGTCCTGTATCGACCTTCAGGACAGCATACAGACAGTTAGAGTGGTCCTGTATCGACCTTCAGGACAGCGTACAGACAGTTTGAGTGGTCCTACATCGACCTTCAGGACAGCAGACAGACAGTTAGAGTGGTCCTGTATCGACCTTCAGGACAGCGTACAGACGGTTAGAGTGGTCCTGTATCGACCTTCAGGACAGCATACAGACAGTTAGAGTGGTCCTGTATCGACCTTCAGGACAGCATACAGACAGAGCGGTCCTGTATCGACCATCAGGACAGCAGACAGTCAGAGAGGTCCTGTATAGACCATCAGGACAGCAGACAGTCAGACTCATCCTGTATCAACCATCAGTTCAGCAGACAGTCAGAGTGGTCCTGTATCGACCATCAGGACATCAGACAGTCAGAGCGGTCCTGTATCGACCATCAGGACAGCATACAGACAGAGTTGTCCTGTATCGACCATCAGGACAGCAGACAGTTAGAGCGGTCCTGTATCGACCATCAGGACAGCAGACAGTCAGAGAGGTCCTGTATCGACCATCAGGACAGCAGACAGTCAGAGCGGTCCTGTATCGACCATGAGGACAGCGGACAGTCAGAGCGCTCCTGTATCGACCATCAGGACAGCATACAGACAGAGTGGTCCTGTATCGACCATCAGGACAGCATACAGACAGAGTGGTCCTGTATCAACCTTCAGGACAGCAGACAAACAGAGTGGTCCTGTATCGACCTTCAGGACATCATACAGACAGTTAGAGTGGTCCTGTATCGACCTTCAGGACAACGTACAGACAGTTAGAGTGGTCATATAAATCAACCTTCAGGACAGCAGACAGACAGAGTGGTTCTGTATCGACCTTCAGGACAGCATACAGACAGTTAGAGTGGTCCTGTATCAACCTTCAGGACAGCATACAGACAGTTAGAGTGGTCCTGTATCAACCTTCAGGACAGCGTACAGACGGTTAGAGTGGTCCTGTATCAACCTTCAGGACAGCATACAGACAGTTAGAGTGGTCCTGTGTAGACCTTCAGGACAGCAGACAAACAGAGTGGTCCTGTATCGACCTTCAGGACAGCATACAGACAGAGCAGTCCTGTATCGACCTTCAGGACAGCATACAGACAGTTAGAGTGGTCCTGTATCGACCTTCAGGACAGCATACAGACAGTTAGAGTGGTCCTGTATCGACCTTCAGGACAGCGTACAGACAGTTTGAGTGGTCCTACATCGACCTTCAGGACAGCAGACAGACAGTTAGAGTGGTCCTGTATCGACCTTCAGGACAGCGTACAGACGGTTAGAGTGGTCCTGTATCGACCTTCAGGACAGCATACAGACAGTTAGAGTGGTCCTGTATCGACCTTCAGGACAGCATACAGACAGAGCGGTCCTGTATCGACCATCAGGACAGCAGACAGTCAGAGAGGTCCTGTATAGACCATCAGGACAGCAGACAGTCAGACTCATCCTGTATCAACCATCAGTTCAGCAGACAGTCAGAGTGGTCCTGTATCGACCATCAGGACATCAGACAGTCAGAGCGGTCCTGTATCGACCATCAGGACAGCATACAGACAGAGTTGTCCTGTATCGACCATCAGGACAGCAGACAGTTAGAGCGGTCCTGTATCGACCATCAGGACAGCAGACAGTCAGAGCGGTCCTGTCAGAGTGGTCCTAGAGTGGTCCTGTATCGACCTTCAGGACAGCAGACAAACACAGCAGTCCTGTATCGACCTTCAGGACAGCATACAGACAGTTAGAGTGGTCCTGTATCGACCTTCAGGACAACAGACAGACAGTTAGAGTGGTCCTGTATCGACCTTCAGGACAGCATACAGACAGTTAGAGTGGTCCTGTATCAACCTTCAGGACAGCGTACAGACAGTTTGAGTGGTCCTAAATCGACCTTCAGGACAGCAGACAAACAGAGTGGTCCTGTATCGACCTTCAGGACATCATACAGACAGTTAGAGTGGTCCTGTATCGACCTTCAGGACAACGTACAGACAGTTAGAGTGGTCATATAAATCGACCTTCAGGACAGCAGACAGACAGAGTGGTCCTGTATCGACCTTCAGGACAGCATACAGACAGAGCAGTCCTGTATCGACCTTCAGGACAGCATACAGACAGTTAGAGTGGTCCTGTATCGACCTTCAGGACAGCAGACAGACAGTTAGAGTGGTCCTGTATCGACCTTCAGGACAGCATACAGACAGTTAGAGTGGTCCTGTATCGACCATCAGGACAGCAGACAGTCAGAGAGGTCCTGTATAGACCATCAGGACAGCAGACAGTCAGACTCAACCTGTATCAACCATCAGTTCAGCAGACAGTCAGAGCGGTCCTGTATCGACCATCAGGACAGCATACAGACAGAGCGGTCCTGTATCGACCATCAGGACAGCAGACAGTCAGAGTCATCCTGTATCGACCATCAGGACAGCAGACAGTCAGAGCGGTCCTGTCAGAGTGGTCCTAGAGTGGTCCTGTATCGACCTTCAGGACAGCAGACAAACAGAGCAGTCCTGTATCGACCTTCAGGACAGCATACAGACAGTTAGAGTGGTCCTGTATCGACCTTCAGGACAGCAGACAGACAGTTAGAGTGGTCCTGTATCGACCTTCAGGACAGCGTACAGACGGTTAGAGTGGTCCTGTGTCGACCTTCAGGACAGCATACAGACAGTTAGATTGGTCCTGTATCGACCTTCAGGACAGCGTACAGACAGTTTGAGTGGTCCTATATCGACCTTCAGGACAGCAGACAGACAGTTAGAGTGGTCCTGTATCGACCTTCAGGACAGCATACAGACAGTCAGAGCGGTCCTGTATCGACCATCAGGACAGCATACAGACAGAGCGGTCCTGTATCGACCATCAGGACAGCATACAGTCAGAGAGGTCCTGTATCGACCATCAGGACAGCAGACAGTCAGAGCGGTCCTGTATCGACCATCAGGACAGCGGACAGTCAGAGCGCTCCTGTGTCGACCATCAGGACAGCATACAGACAGAGTGGTCCTGTATCGACCATCAGGACAGCATACAGACAGAGTGGTCCTGTATCAACCTTCAGGACAGCAGACAAACAGAGTGGTCCTGTATCGACCTTCAGGACAGCATACAGACGGTTAGAGTGGTCCTGTATCGACCTTCAGGACAGCATACAGACAGTCAGAGCGGTCCTGTATCAACCATCAGGACAGCATACAGACAGAGCGGTCCTGTATCGACCATCAGGACAGCAGACAGTCAGAGAGGTCCTGTATCGACCATCAGGACAGCAGACAGTCAGAGCGCTCCTGTATCGACCATCAGGACAGCATACAGGCAGAGTGGTCCTGTATCGACCATCAGGACAGCATACAGACAGAGTGGTCCTGTATCAACCTTCAGGACAGCAGACAAACAGAGCTGTCCTGTATCGACCATCAGGACAGCATACAGACAGTTAGAGTGGTCCTGTATCGACCTTCAGGACAACGTACAGACAGTTTGAGTGGTCATATAAATCGACCTTCAGGAAAGCAGACAGACAGAGTGGTCCTGTATCGACCTTCAGGACAGCGTACAGACAGTTAGAGCGGTCCTGTATCGACCTTCAGGACAGCATACAGACAGTTAGAATGGTCCTGTATCGACCTTCAGGACAGCAGACAGTCAGAGCGGTCCTGTATCGACCATCAGGACAGCATACAGACAGAGAGGTCCTGTATCGACCATCAGGACAGCAGACAGTCAGAGATGTCCTGTATCGACCATCAGGACAGCAGACAGACAGTTAGAGTGGTCCTGTATCGACCTTCAGGACAGCATACAGACAGTTAGAGTGGTCCTGTATCGACCTTCAGGACAGCATACAGACAGTTAGAGTGGTCCTGTATCGACCTTCAGGACAACGTACAGACAGTTTGAGTGGTCATATAAATCGACCTTCAGGACAGCAGACAGACAGAGTGGTGCTGTATCGACCTTCAGGACAGCGTACAGACAGCTTGAGTGGTCCTGTATCGACCTTCAGGACAGCAGACAGACAGTTAGAGTTGTCCTGTATCGACCTTCAGGACAGCGTACAGACGGTTAGAGTGGTCCTGTATCGACCTTCAGGACAGCAGACAGACAGTCAGAGAGGTCCTGTATCGACCTTCAGGACAGCAGACAGTCAGAGCGCTCCTGTATCGACCATCAGGACAGCATACAGGCAGAGTGGTCCTGTATCGACCATCAGGACAGCATACAGACAGAGTGGTCCTGTATCAACCTTCAGGACAGCAGACAAACAGAGCGGTCCTGTATCGACCATCAGGACAGCATACAGACAGTTAGAGTGGTCCTGTATCGACTTTCAGGACAACGTACAGACAGTTTGAGTGGTCATATAAATCGACCTTCAGGACAGCAGACAGACAGAGTGGTCCTGTATCGACCTTCAGGACAGCGTACAGACAGTTAGAGTGGTCCTGTATCGACCTTCAGGACAGCAGACAGTCAGAGCGGTCCTGTATCGACCATCAGGACAGCATACAGACAGAGAGGTCCTGTATCGACCATCAGGACAGCAGACAGTCAGAGATGTCCTGTATCGACCATCAGGACAGCAGACAGACAGTTAGAGTGGTCCTGTATCGACCTTCAGGACAGCATACAGACAGACAGAGTGGTCCTGTATCGACCTTCAGGACAGCGTACATATAGTTTGAGTGGTCCTATATCGACCTTCAGGACAGCAGACAGACAGTTAGAGTGGTCCTGTATCGACCTTCAGGACAGCGTACAGACGGTTAGAGTGGTCCTGTATCGATCTTCAGGACAGCAGACAGACAGTTAGAGTGGTCCTGTATCGACCTTCAGGACAGTATACAGACTGTCAGAGCGGTCCTGTATCGACCATCAGGACAGCATACAGACAGAGCGGTCCTGTATCGACCATCAGGACAGCATACAGACAGAGTGGTCCTCTATCAACCTTCAGGACAGCAGACAAACAGAGTGGTCCTGTATCGACCTTCAGGACAGCATACAGACAGTTAGAGTGGTCCTGTATCGACCTTCAGGACAACGTACAGACAGTTTGAGTAGTCATATAAATCGACCTTCAGGACAGCAGACAGACTGAGTGGTCCTGTATCGACCTTCAGGACAGTATACAGACTGTCAGAGCGGTCCTGTATCGACCATCAGGACAGCATACAGACAGAGCGGTCCTTTATCGACCATCAGAACAGCAGACAGTCAGAGAGGTCCTGTATCGACCATCAGGACAGCAGACAGTCAGAGCGGTCCTGTATCGACCATCAGGACAGCAGACAGTCAGAGCGCTCCTGTGTCGACCATCAGGACAGCATACAGACAGAGTGGTCCTGTATCGACCATCAGGACAGCATACAGACAGAGTGGTCCTGTATCAACCTTCAGGACAGCAGACAAACAGAGTGGTCCTGTATCGACCTTCAGGACAGCATACAGACGGTTAGAGTGGTCCTGTATCGACCTTCAGGACAGCATACAGACAGTCAGAGCGGTCCTGTATCAACCATCAGGACAGCATACAGACAGAGCGGTCCTGTATCGACCATCAGGACAGCAGACAGTCAGAGAGGTCCTGTATCGACCATCAGGACAGCAGACAGTCAGAGCGCTCCTGTATCGACCATCAGGACAGCATACAGGCAGAGTGGTCCTGTATCGACCATCAGGACAGCATACAGACAGAGTGGTCCTGTATCAACCTTCAGGACAGCAGACAAACAGAGCTGTCCTGTATCGACCATCAGGACAGCATACAGACAGTTAGAGTGGTCCTGTATCGACCTTCAGGACAACGTACAGACAGTTTGAGTGGTCATATAAATCGACCTTCAGGACAGCAGACAGACAGAGTGGTCCTGTATCGACCTTCAGGACAGCGTACAGACAGTTAGAGCGGTCCTGTATCGACCTTCAGGACAGCATACAGACAGTTAGAATGGTCCTGTATCGACCTTCAGGACAGCAGACAGTCAGAGCGGTCCTGTATCGACCATCAGGACAGCATACAGACAGAGAGGTCCTGTATCGACCATCAGGACAGCAGACAGTCAGAGATGTCCTGTATCGACCATCAGGACAGCAGACAGACAGTTAGAGTGGTCCTGTATCGACCTTCAGGACAGCATACAGACAGTTAGAGTGGTCCTGTGTCGACCTTCAGGACAGCATACAGACAGTTAGAGTGGTCCTGTATCGACCTTCAGGACAACGTACAGACAGTTTGAGTGGTCATATAAATCGACCTTCAGGACAGCAGACAGACAGAGTGGTGCTGTATCGACCTTCAGGACAGCGTACAGACAGCTTGAGTGGTCCTATATCGACCTTCAAGACAGCAGACAGACAGTTAGAGTTGTCCTGTATCGACCTTCAGGACAGCGTACAGACGGTTAGAGTGGTCCTGTATCGACCTTCAGGACAGCAGACAGACAGTCAGAGAGGTCCTGTATCGACCTTCAGGACAGCAGACAGTCAGAGCGCTCCTGTATCGACCATCAGGACAGCATACAGGCAGAGTGGTCCTGTATCGACCATCAGGACAGCATACAGACAGAGTGGTCCTGTATCAACCTTCAGGACAGCAGACAAACAGAGCGGTCCTGTATCGACCATCAGGACAGCATACAGACAGTTAGAGTGGTCCTGTATCGACCTTCAGGACAACGTACAGACAGTTTGAGTGGTTATATAAATCGACCTTCAGGACAGCAGACAGACAGAGTGGTCCTGTATCGACCTTCAGGACAGCGTACAGACAGTTAGAGTGGTCCTGTATCGACCTTCAGGACAGCAGACAGTCAGAGCGGTCCTGTATCGACCATCAGGACAGCATACAGACAGAGAGGTCCTGTATCGACCATCAGGACAGCAGACAGTCAGAGATGTCCTGTATCGACCATCAGGACAGCAGACAGACAGTTAGAGTGGTCCTGTATCGACCTTCAGGACAGCATACAGACAGTTAGAGTGGTCCTGTATCGACCTTCAGGACAGCGTACATATAGTTTGAGTGGTCCTATATCGACCTTCAGGACAGCAGACAGACAGTTAGAGTGGTCCTGTATCGACCTTCAGGACAGCGTACAGACGGTTAGAGTGGTCCTGTATCGATCTTCAGGACAGCAGACAGACAGTTAGAGTGGTCCTGTATCGACCTTCAGGACAGTATACAGACTGTCAGAGCGGTCCTGTATCGACCATCAGGACAGCATACAGACAGAGCGGTCCTGTATCGACCATCAGGACAGCATACAGACAGAGTGGTCCTCTATCAACCTTCAGGACAGCAGACAAACAGAGTGGTCCTGTATCGACCTTCAGGACAGCATACAGACAGTTAGAGTGGTCCTGTATCGACCTTCAGGACAACGTACAGACAGTTTGAGTAGTCATATAAATCGACCTTCAGGACAGCAGACAGACAGAGTGGTCCTGTATCGACCTTCAGGACAGTATACAGACTGTCAGAGCGGTCCTGTATCGACCATCAGGACAGCATACAGACAGAGCGGTCCTTTATCGACCATCAGAACAGCAGACAGTCAGAGAGGTCCTGTATCGACCATCAGGACAGCAGACAGTCAGAGCGGTCCTGTATCGACCATCAGGACAGCGGACAGTCAGAGCGCTCCTGTGTCGACCATCAGGACAGCATACAGACAGAGTGGTCCTGTATCGACCATCAGGACAGCATACAGACAGAGTGGTCCTGTATCAACCTTCAGGACAGCAGACAAACAGAGTGGTCCTGTATCGACCTTCAGGACAGCATACAGACGGTTAGAGTGGTCCTGTATCGACCTTCAGGACAGCATACAGACAGTCAGAGCGGTCCTGTATCAACCATCAGGACAGCATACAGACAGAGCGGTCCTGTATCGACCATCAGGACAGCAGACAGTCAGAGAGGTCCTGTATCGACCATCAGGACAGCAGACAGTCAGAGCGCTCCTGTATCGACCATCAGGACAGCATACAGGCAGAGTGGTCCTGTATCGACCATCAGGACAGCATACAGACAGAGTGGTCCTGTATCAACCTTCAGGACAGCAGACAAACAGAGCTGTCCTGTATCGACCATCAGGACAGCATACAGACAGTTAGAGTGGTCCTGTATCGACCTTCAGGACAACGTACAGACAGTTTGAGTGGTCATATAAATCGACCTTCAGGACAGCAGACAGACAGAGTGGTCCTGTATCGACCTTCAGGACAGCGTACAGACAGTTAGAATGGTCCTGTATCGACCTTCAGGACAGCAGACAGTCAGAGCGGTCCTGTATCGACCATCAGGACAGCATACAGACAGAGAGGTCCTGTATCGACCATCAGGACAGCAGACAGTCAGAGATGTCCTGTATCGACCATCAGGACAGCAGACAGACAGTTAGAGTGGTCCTGTATCGACCTTCAGGACAGCATACAGACAGTTAGAGTGGTCCTGTGTCGACCTTCAGGACAGCATACAGACAGTTAGAGTGGTCCTGTATCGACCTTCAGGACAACGTACAGACAGTTTGAGTGGTCATATAAATCGACCTTCAGGACAGCAGACAGACAGAGTGGTGCTGTATCGACCTTCAGGACAGCGTACAGACAGCTTGAGTGGTCCTATATCGACCTTCAAGACAGCAGACAGACAGTTAGAGTTGTCCTGTATCGACCTTCAGGACAGCGTACAGACGGTTAGAGTGGTCCTGTATCGACCTTCAGTACAGCAGACAGACAGTTAGAGTGGTCCTGTATCGACCTTCAGGACAGCATACAGACAGTCAGAGCGGTCCTGTATCAACCATCAGGACAGCATACAGACAGAGCGGTCCTGTATCGACCATCAGGACAGCAGACAGTCAGAGAGGTCCTGTATCGACCATCAGGACAGCAGACAGTCAGAGCGCTCCTGTATCGACCATCAGGACAGCATACAGGCAGAGTGGTCCTGTATCGACCATCAGGACAGCATACAGACAGAGTGGTCCTGTATCAACCTTCAGGACAGCAGACAAACAGAGCGGTCCTGTATCGACCATCAGGACAGCATACAGACAGTTAGAGTGGTCCTGTATCGACCTTCAGGACAACGTACAGACAGTTTGAGTGGTCATATAAATCGACCTTCAGGACAGCAGACAGACAGAGTGGTCCTGTATCGACCTTCAGGACAGCAGACAGTCAGAGCGGTCCTGTATCGACCATCAGGACAGCATACAGACAGAGAGGTCCTGTATCGACCATCAGGACAGCAGACAGTCAGAGATGTCCTGTATCGACCATCAGGACAGCAGACAGACAGTTAGAGTGGTCCTGTATCGACCTTCAGGACAGCATACAGACAGTTAGAGTGGTCCTGTATCGACCTTCAGGACACCGTACATATAGTTTGAGTGGTCCTATATCGACCTTCAGGACAGCAGACAGACAGTTAGAGTGGTCCTGTATCGACCTTCAGGACAGCGTACAGACGGTTAGAGTGGTCCTGTATCGATCTTCAGGACAGCAGACAGACAGTTAGAGTGGTCCTGTATCGACCTTCAGGACAGTATACAGACTGTCAGAGCGGTCCTGTATCGACCATCAGGACAGCATACAGACAGAGCGGTCCTGTATCGACCATCAGGACAGCATACAGACAGAGTGGTCCTCTATCAACCTTCAGGACAGCAGACAAACAGAGTGGTCCTGTATCGACCTTCAGGACAGCATACAGACAGTTAGAGTGGTCCTGTATCGACCTTCAGGACAACGTACAGACAGTTTGAGTAGTCATATAAATCGACCTTCAGGACATCAGACAGACAGAGT